>NW_017307495.1:315103-319367 GCF_000935625.1 Nanorana parkeri | reverse complement strand
GTATGGAGGACCAGAGCTACGAGACAAGGCTACTAAATTTAAACATGTTCACATTAGAGGTGAGGAGATTAAGGGGGGGATATGATCTCCATGTACAAAATGTTCAATGGTGGTAGCAACATTAGCGATAAACTGTTTAAAATTAACTCCATTACAAAAACTAGAGGCCACCACCTAAAATTGGTGGAAAAAAAATTCCAGCACAAGGGGCAAAGGGGGTTCTTCACAGTAAGATCAGTTAGGGTCTGGAACTCACTGCCACAGGCGGTGATTTCAGCAAATAATGTGGAATTGTTCAAGAAACTTTTGGACGATTTCTTAAGGGACCGTAATATACAGGGGTACAGGTAATATACAGGGGTACAGGTACTCCTAGAATGGGATCCTAATAGGTTGGACTTGATGGACTAATGTCTTTATTCAACCTCAAATACTATGTAACTATGTAGTCCTACTTGTGGTTGCATGAACATAAAGCCCAAACAATTTTTTTTAGCTTTGGATAGAGTGGTAAGGGGTTAGATCTCCTGCCATGTTTCTATTATTCAAGGAAAAGTCTAAACAAGGCACTGGACACAGATCATTAGCCAACAGAAAAATATTATTTCAGCCTCCTGGCTTGGGTTTGGCAGCAATCTACAAATCAGGGTGCCGATCAAGGAGTAGGGATTACTCAGATTGAGATGGTCACATATAGTTTAGCCAATAAGAGCTACAAACAGATGTCTGAGGAGTCCAAAGTTGTTTATTATTTCTACAAGGGTCTTCCTTTTTTACATGTTTTTGGGGGTCAACAAATTCCCTTTCATCAGGGCTTGAACACTGCATAAAAATTGACTATTCTAACGGACTCAAAATCAACGTTCATAGGTATGTGACTCTGTAACAGAAGATATGTCAGCCATTGATTGTGCCAATACAAGCAGCAGAACCAAATGTTTCTGCCGCTGATACTGACAGGATCACTCGCTTGCCGGAAAGGGAATTTGTTGGCCCTCAAAATGCATTGGCTGTTCTTTGCATGCTGTTGTCACTTGTGGAAATAATAAAAAGACTTTGGACTCCTGAGACATTTGTTTGAGAATTTTAGGCCCCTTTCACACGAGTCCAATCGGGTTTCAAGTGAACCTGATTAGATGGCCAATGCTAGTCTATGCGCAGCCGTGTGTAAATGGACGGCGTACGCTTACACCTGGTTACCCCGGTTACAAATGGAGCAGTGTTCCATTTCGACAGACCTGATCGTGACGGATCAGTGGTAATCCCTCTGACATGGGGTCCGGTCATTTCAGTTTTTTCCTTAATGGCAAGATGGAGGAAAAAAAATCAACGGACACAGATGTCACAGCAGTGACATTCAATCCATTCCACTGCGATCAGGAGGGGATCCGTGCATGGATTCCCTCCTGGTCAGGGGCTTATAGATTCAACTATGCATTTCTATTGTTCTCTGTGTCCCTACTATGGAGATCAACCCTCTTTATCTCACCACTGTCATTGGGACAGAAATGAATAATCCCAAATCCAGAAGAGGAATAGAAGGAAAATCTTCCAATGGAGACACTTTTTAGGCTGCCAGCCTAAGGGATTTCCCTCACTTTTTTTTTTTGTCTAGAGGACACAAAGTGAAGGGAAACAATGGGACACAGTTGGCAAAAACAACATGTCAAAGAAGCCCAGCAAGCCGTCATAGAACTTGTTCTGTGAGAGCCATTGTGCATGTGCGTGTGAGACGGTTTTGTGCTAGTAATGCTCGTAATCGTGCACATGCACGCTGATGCACACGTTCACGCGCAACAGCGCTCATGCAGATCGGCGTGCTTGTGCTCACGTTAATCATGGCGCCAAAGGCCTATTTAAATTTGCATCCTGCATGCACTCAGTGGTAAGAGTTCTTCAGCTAGTGTCTGACGTTGATTCCTGATTGTTCCTTTATCTGACCCGACTTGATCCCCTAACTCTGCTGCTCTCCACCTGCACCCGACCTCGGCCTGTTCCACTACTCTGCCTCTTGTCTGCTGATTCAGCACCACTTATCCTGCACGGCTTGACCTCGGCTTGTCCTGATCCAGCTTCCGTTTTCTGATTCGGTACTGCACAGCTCTCCAGTTACTGACCTGGGCCCGGCTCTGACTCTGCTTATCTGAATTCCTGATATCCTGCATGCTTCTGGCTGACTACCTGCCTAGTGCTTCCCTCCGGTGTCTTCAGGATCTGTACCCAGTGGCACCCGTGCCTCACGAAGTCTGTTTGGCCCTGTTCCACTCTCAGGGGTGCTTAGACCCGTGCTGCAAGGGAAGGTCCTTCTTGTCATCTCAGACTCACATCAGGTACGTGACACACCAGGAGAGGCTACAACCATTCTCTACTGTATACAAAATTAAAAAATAGATATATTTCTGCTTTAGATGTGCTCACTGAACACTTTATTAGAAACACTAGCCTAATACTCCCTTTGGTTCAATACAGCCTAAATCGTGTTATTTCTTTACGATTCTTGTCCATTGTGACATGATTGCTAATCTGCAGATTTATCAGCTGCAAATTCATGCTGCGAATATTCTGTTCTATCACATCCAAAATTGCTTCTATTGGATTCAGATCCAGCATGCCTCAGCAGAAATTGAGATTCATCAGGCCAGGCTATATTTTTTTCAGTCTCCAGCTGTCCAGTTTTAGTGAGTCTCAGCTTTCTGTTCTTGGCTGACAGGAGTAGAACCAGTCATTTGCTGTTGTAGCCCATTTGTCTAATGGTTTGACATATTGTGTGTTCTGAGATGCTTTACTGCTCAGCTCAGTTGGTTATGTGAGGCATAGCCTTTCTGTCAGCTTGAACCAGTCTGGCAATTTCCCTCTGATCTCTCTCATTAACAAGGTATTTCCACCTGCAGAATGGCTGCTCATTGGATGGGTTTTGTTTTCCATGCCAGACAGAGTAAACTCTGGTGACTGTTGTAAGTGAAAATCACAGGTGATCACCAGATACAGAAATACTCAAACCAAAAATCACCAAGATCAAATTTTTTCTCCATTTTGATTTTTGATGTTAGCATAGGGACTGTACAGACCCCTAAGTCTAAAGACTAAACTTGTTGAAGGAAGATCACTTTGCTCAAATATGTATCATTTGTACACATGTGGTTGTTAGATGCTAGATGGAGGAGGATCTTTTCTCTCAAATATCTGGTTGCTGGATACTACATGAAAGTGGATTGTTTCTCTCACATATGTCCTTCTTTGTACACATCTGGGTGCTGGAATTAAACCCAAGGTACTTTTCCCTGTATGAAGTGCAACAGTCTAGCTATGTGAATACTTCGTACCATTGTGGAACGGCTTCAGCAGACTGCTTGATCAGGGTCTACCACGTCATTTTGCTCTCTACAGGTCTCGGCATTACCAAGTGTTTACAGGCCTCAGTATTACCAAGTGTGGGAATGAGGGGAGGAGGGTGTGTAATATGCAAATATTGACACTTAAAGAAGAACTTCAGGTAAATACAATCTTAAGTGCTTGTTTTGCCTAGGGAGCTAAAACAACAGAGATATACTCACCCAAATGATGATCCCGGCTGGCTCTTAGACTGATCCTTTCAGCCTGTCTACTGCTCTGCTCCAGTGATGGAATGTCCCTCAGCGTCCTCATGTCCTATAAATTGTACAGGACATGATGACTCACAGGACCTTAGACCACCGGAGCGAAGGGGGAAAGAGGTTTTAGGGACCAATCTAACAGCCAGCCAGGATCATGGTTTGGATAAGTATAACTGTTATCTTAGTATAATCTGTTATTTTAGCTCCCTAGACAAAATGAGACCTTAAGCCTTGCAGTGTGGGAAGTAGTCCCACTGCAAGGGTTAATATTTTATGTGCCTGGAGTTCTTCTTTAAGAAAGTCAGTATTTGTATAGCACATTTAGGAGGGTGATGTTTGCTTCTAAAGCTGCTCATCACTGCAAAAATGTTTTAAGCTGACATTTGTCTTATGTAGCTATTAGTTTATTCTCTGAGATATAGTTTACTATAACTCACTATTACTTATAGGTTACTTAATGTGTAGTAAACACATCTCCTACATAAGGTAGGGCTTGACTTAACCAAGTCAGAATTCAGAAAAGTGTCCTTTCTGAATATCAGTGCTTGCAAAATGGAGTCTGAAAAACTTTTTAAAAAGTCCCCAAAACATTGATAAAAAAAAGCAGGGCATGCATTGATCACAAAAGTCCTTTTGAAGGATAACAGTACTTTCATTGAAGTTATGTTTAT
>NW_017307495.1:284957-315075 GCF_000935625.1 Nanorana parkeri | reverse complement strand
CTGAGCTGTGCTCATCACATAAATATACATTTGGGGTGGAAGGCGAAAAAGGGAGTTTTAGTCAGAGTTTGGGGAGCAAAAAGTTCACTGTTCTCTTTATAAAACTACATTTATCCTTCAGTGGATCATGTATATGGGCATCAGAGAATTGAGTCAACTGCAGTATGTTCTCAGGTACCCCTGGATTGCTTTGGTCTGTGTCTGCATTGCTCAAGGAACTTCTTTGAGCTGATTTTGCATTTATATTTACTTTTGCATTTACTTTTACGAGGAAGAAACTCAGTTCATATTGAAAAATACACCACCCATAAGATGGTGACCACCTTCACTCTCTTCACAGTCAACATATCCAGTGTGATAGATGAATTAACATGTTGCCAAATGTTCTTTGTATATTGGTAGAAGATTAGAAATAGTTGTGTTAGGTTCTCTTTGCTGGCTAGTACAGTATTAGCAAGCAATGGGCACATTTTTCTGTGCTTTCTCACTGCCTTTTAATCTTAGAATCCCTCTGTTGTGAGCACAAGCTAGTTAATTTTTGTTGTTGTTGTTGCTAGAAACATATTCAGAAAGAAGTATTACTGAAACGCTTTTACACCTTTCTCTAATCTAGCAGTGTATGGCCTGAATGATCTTTTTTGGTTCACACAAAAGTTGCAGCTTGACCTCCTAAAAAAATATATTATAACCAGCCTTTTACAAACATAAACTTTGCTCAGTTCACAGCGGCCAGGGAGTATTGATTGATTCCATTGTTTAATTTCTATTTGCAGGTCCTGCAATACGTAAGATGTCATTCTGCGATTTCTCATTTTATTTATACAGTGGTACTCAGATTTAATGTTCAAAAACATGACAGGCGTAAAATTCCAGAAATATTAGTTTACTTGCTCTACGGTTCCTAAACTTGATTTTCAAAACCATGGGATCAAACAGTGGCATATGAGCAGACGTTGAAGCACTTGTGTCCACTATCAAGCGTCTTTTCCCAAAGGAATGCAAAGCATTTTTTGTTTGTTTGTTTTTACAAATGTCTTTTGTATGTCAGGGAAGACTTTATTTCTGTGATTTACACTACAGGGCTGTTTTTCTATGGAGACTCTCTACATCAACTTTCCTGCTACAAAGTCTCACTTCTTCTGCTGTATTGTCACTAATTAAAAAAAAGGAAAAATTTAATGGATGGTGAGAATGCTTCATAATGAGCAGGGCTAACTTGTGCCCTAAGCATAGCTCAACAGTGGTGCCCCCTTGGCCCTTTATTTTGCCTAATACTGTAAGACATTTGCCTATTCTGGGCAAAGTAACAGTGTTCACTGATAGCCAACCAACAGCAAGGTATACTTAGCTATCCACAATTCATTGCTGCCTCCCCACTGCAAGGATTGCACCCTGGGTAAACCTTGGTCTCACTGCAAGGATTGCACCCTGGGTAAACCTTGGTCTCAAAGCTTAAAGTGTATTTCCACTTTTGCAGCCAAATTGGAAATAATGCCTTCTTTATACACTGCCTGGCCAAAAAAAGCCACACACTCTAATATTTTGTTGGACCGGCTTTAGCTTTGATTAGGGCACGCATTCGCTGTGGCATAATTTCGATAAGCTTATGCAATGTCACAACTTTTATTTCCTTCCAGAGTTGCATTAATTTTATTTCCTTCCAGAGTTGCATTAATTTTTCACTAACATCTTGTAGTGATGATGGGAGAGTCGGACCACTGTCTTCTACAGCACATCCCAAGGATTCTCAATGGGGTCTGGACTCTGTGGGGGCCAGTCCATGTCTGAAAATGATGTCTCATGCGCTCTAAACTACTCTTTCACAATTTGAATCCTGGCATTGTCATCTTGGAATATACCAGTGCCATCAGAGAAGAAAAACTCCATTAATGGAAAAACCTGACCATTCAGTATATTCACGTAGGCAGCTGACCTCATGTTTTGCTGAACCTAGACTTGAAGCAACCCCAGATCATAACACAGCCCGAAATCCAGGAGGTGACTTTTTTTTTGGACTGGGCAGTGTATTTTGTACATGTTTCTCATTCACATTGCTTGCATAATATAAATATAAAACTAGCTGCTTACAATTTTAAGTGCTTCTTACTTAATAATCCACCCTACCTTCCCACCAATGTGATGTTTATGAGGGGAGTGTGGGAAGTTATGTATTTTTATTCATTTATTATGAATGTTATATATTATGTAAGTTATTCATTTCCTCTAATTAACCCTGTCTGTACTATTCTGGCAGATCTCATTATCAGTTGTAAACTAGATTTAAACACTGTCTGTACTAACAAAGGGTTAAGGCATTGTATGTTATCATTAAAGGGGAACTATGGGGTAAGTGTTTTCCCCCATAGTTCTCCTAAGGATCACGGGGGGACACAAACTAGCGTCCTCCCATGACCCAAAGCTTAGTATACCGCGAGCTATAGCTTGCGATATACTGAGACCGCCGCAGCCGGGACAGATCCCGACGTTACTGTCGAGATACACCCAGCTTCGTGATTGGCAGCTGGCTCTGCCTCTAGATCAAGAGGCAGAGCCAGCTGTATCCCGCCCCCTCCCCCATCCGTTCCGCCAGTCATCGCTGGAGAATCGGAGCGGGGAGGGGGGAATCCCTGCAGGGAGCCGTGAGTGACGGTCACGGCTCTCTGCAGGGACATGATCGAGAAGTGAGCGAGCGACGGTATGTGTTCGCTCACTTCCCGATCTATTGAGCTGACCTGTGACAGTTTAATTGTCACACGTCAGCTCGAACTATGAGGTTGAGTGAAAATCACTCACCTCATAGTTCTCCTTTAAACTCAGTCAGTCTCTCTGCTTTCAAGCTGCTCAGAGTAGCCTGAAATCTGCACAAAGGCCTAAAAGGTAGGAAGTATATTTTTAAAAATCATTTTTAGGTATGATGTGTGAATTGGAACACAAACATACAGAGTTTTCTCTAATTTGTCTGCAAAAGTGGAACGACATTTTATGCTAGCCAAACATATATCTGATTCCTACTGAATTAGCCAAAATCCAATCCATGGGTGACCCTGTTTGCAAAACCTGACAATTGGCAGCTTAGGTCCAAGCACTGTCACGTAGGGGAGTTTACATGCTTTCCCATACCCAGAAGCCCTGGTCTGTTGAGCAACAGAACGTGGAGCTGGCAAAGTAGCGTGGATTACTGACTATGCTTTGTTGGAGGGTTGGTCTATTAGGCTACACTGTCACTTTGCCCTGAATGGGCAGCATCTCTTACAACTTTATTCAATATAAACTTTATAAAATTACACTTTTTTTACCACTTAAAAGCTGTAAAGGTGCCCTTAGCACATGCTTATTTTACTTAAAGAAACCCTGTCACTATGATAAATATAGTTGAATAATAAGTTGCTTACCTCTAAGGGGGAAAGAGTGTTGCAGAGGCACAGTTGCCAAGTCCATTGCTGAACATTCTGATGGTGGGTGCGGCAAGAGAGTTACATTGTTGGCAGGAGCAGCAGGACAGGTGAATATTGATACCGTTCTTTTGCAGGTGTTTTTTTTCCAAGAACGTAGCTTTAAAGGCCATGGAAACCACTGCCTCTGTGATAGGCACACATTTTACATCTTTTGTAAAGTACATGGATGTGTGTAAGAGAAAAGTGAGCAGATCTCTGCCTCATAGTTGTAAAGCCTTTGCAGCTACATGGCAACTAAGAAGAGACCTAGTCATTTGGTCATGCTATGCAGAGCTAAGGTTCTTAAAGTGTATTTCCACTTTTGCAGTCAAATTTGAGAAAATCTTCTCTATATGTTTGTTATGTGTTCTTAATCACACAGAATACCTGGAAATAATTAGAAAAAATATTTCTTACCTTTCATATATTCTCACGTTTAGTATACTAATTTGTATTTAAATTATAGTCTATCAAGGGAGCGAGCTTGGAGCAGTGGCTACTGTACAACACACACAGGGACCATTGGGAGCAAAAGTAGCCACCCTCCAGAAGGAAGGACAGTGTCAGCACCAATTCAGAGATGATTTGAGGATCTACAGATGAGTGATACACAGATATGCTACATTTTTGATAATAGTGTACTTGAATGTATTTTAACATTTATCTCCAGAATTTAGTGTCACTTTAAGTTATGCTGTGTGAACATGTAACACATACAGTATATAATAGATGTTATCCCAATCTGGCTGCAAAAGACATGAAGTAATCAGGCACTTCACAAAAGAAGAAACTGTGTATGCAGGCACAAGGAGATCCACAGAGGAAGCAGAGGTTGTTGCACAGTTTAATCAGTAACACAAGGAACATTTTTTGGCACTTTAAGAACACAAATTCTTGGTAGAAATGAAGGTCTAAGTCAGAGTTTATAACCCGTGAGTCACCTTTACAGCACTTATTGGAAAAAAATCCTTTTTGAACAATTCAGCAATGACAACACAATGAACTATAAAAATATACCTAATGGCTCTGGCGGCTGACCAGCAGAAAGTTTCAATAATTCACTTTCTGAGATGAGATGCAAAGGTTTCCAGTTTCTGGTAAAAGTATTCCCTTGTAAATGTGGTGTATTTTGCCTTATATAGCTGTAAGGCTTAGAGATTCCATTTAACCAATTAAGGCCATGAATATACACTTATGCTGCCCATATACAGGACATTTGTTTTTTAGAAACTACAACCACTTTCAAGCAAATGTAAGCTGCAAAATAAGATGCAGATAAAGATAACCTACCACCAATATTTTATATGCTGGTATTAAAGTGGCAGGGGTATTGGCAGGTTGTCTTGATCTGTTTGATCAAATGCTTGTTGTAAGTGGTTGACTTTGCTAAGTTATTTCAATATACAGTATATGGTCAGCAGTACCTTCATTACCAGAGCACTGCATGCCAACCATTTAGCGATTGCATTGTAATTACATATAATATTAATATCATGTTGCATGCAAGCTTACAGTGAATGCATTATTAATTGCTGTAGCGCAATTACACTCAGGAAAGGACAGACTACCATAATGTATCGGTCCTGGTTTATGTATATTTATGACAACACGCAGGGTAATAGGACACTTCTGAGCCTTTTGGTGGACTTGTGCCAGAGCTCCCTTCAGGCTTCTCATTTAAAATTCAACTATAAGTAAAATTGTGGAACTTCCTTCCACAGAAAGTGGTGTCAGCTGAGAGTAAGGAATCATTCAAGAACTATCTAGATACTTTTCTCAGTGTACAAGATATACAGGGGTACAGGTAATCTTTGTAACAAACACACACACACAAAACCCAAAGGTTTTACTTGATGGACCTGTGTCTTTATTCAACTGTAACAACTATGTAACTGTAACCAGTCTCACCTATCTAGTCCTTGGTGAGCATCCACGCATGCATGGTAATGTAAAATGCATTAAGTCTATTAGTTCGAATGGACTGCCATTGCACCACAATGGACCGAAATTGGACATGCAGCACAACACAACACAATGGTGCTGTAACACAGGTGCATTAGGGTATCATTGAAAATGAATGGCATTGAAATGCATGGTGGATGTGCTGCTGCAAAACATAGATGCCAATGAGCCCTAACGATTTCTCAGTGGTTGCCAACTTACAACATATAAAAGGACTCAAATGCGGCCCCTGACATCACCAAAGGACTGCACATAATGATCAGTATATGTAATGCTAGAGAGGACAGTAAGACACACCAGAGGGAATGAGGGCCAAAGACTCTGGACATGCGACAGGTTTGGTTGGATACTGTTTATATGCTGCAGTAGAGATCTCTGCAATTACCCCTGTGAAGATTAATGCCCCCCTTCCCAATACATACTGTTGGGGTCCAAGCTCTGTGCAGCAAGTACCAAAGGCAATATGTGACCTGAGACACCAGAGCTCTAACCAAATCTATGAGAGCTTTCAAAGGATTGAGGAGGAATAGGAGCGAGAAGCATCAGGACTGGAAAGAGAAACAGACACTGACAAAGTGGTAGAGAATCTAGTTGTTTTTTAGGCTTCTCTCAGATTCACAATAGCAGAGTGTAATTGTGCTGCCTTTCTCTGGATCAGCTGTGGGTTTAGGGTTATGTATATGCAGGCCTTTGATTTATTTATTAATGTATTTATTTTATATTAGTTGAACTTATTAGACTTGTGTCTTTAACTGCCTCTCAGCTGTGAAAAGAGATTGTAACCCACAAAACAACCTCAACTGCAAAATTGAAAATCAGGATGTTCAACCAGATTTCACATTGGAGGACTTTCTATCATGAATCCCCCAGTGTTTTAGGCTTTTGCCCTTTGCAAATGCTCTAGACAGTTGGATATCATGAGAATCTTAAGCTCACAAGGAAACAGTATCACTCCACATTTCCCTAAGAGTAGTATGTGACAGGTTCTATTTTGCCTGGTAATCCAACACCTCTCCTCTTGAGTGATTCTCTTTTTTCTTTAAAAGCAAACACAAACAGTTTAAACACCTTCACCAGTCATTTCAGGAAATCACAATGTGGCCTCTATGTTCTCTTGTCTTATTTACTACACCCTTTTGGATGAATGCATGCAGACAATTGCATGCCAGAGTTACTGCCTTTGTTGACATCATACAATGTTCCCATACAACACCTTAACATTATGTTACTTAGGTAAAATAAGGTATGGTAAGGAATTTGAAACCTATTTACAACAAGTGCCTTGGCCTAATAAACTTACAAGAAGATGCAGTGCAGACAGTCAAGATTTTCAAACAAGATCAGACTAATTGTATCATTGATAGTTGTCATCAATGAGTGTAAGAGTTAAACAAGTGGTTAAAGAAAATGTTCATCAATCCTGGAATTCCTGTGTGATCAATTGCTGAATAATTTTATTGTTGGTGCACTTTATCTTATTTTACAATACAATATGCAGATATTTTACAAGTACAATATGCAAAACATCCTTATAGACTTGTAATGATGTAATACATTTCTTCTTAGAGGTATGATAGGTGAATGAAAAGTGCAACTGTAATTTCTCAGATGGAAATTATTTAACGAGAAATAGTATAAGTGAAGGGAATGATAATAATTGTTCCACTCTGTCAGCATGGGCACATCCAGTGTCCAACAAAAGCTCAAAAGACAATGCTCTTTATGGAATTGAAATTATTTATTGAGGATTCCATAGAAGCCAACACATTTCAGGCATTGGTGCTCCATCATCGGGGATAACAAAAAATGCAATTGGTATCAAACAACTAGATGGGCAGGTTGTAAACACAGGGGCCAATTCATAAAACTTCCAGCCAGCCATATGCAGCACAAATGCCGTTTACATAACATTACCGTCACTAGATGGAACTGAGGAGTATAGACACTGGTTAGAAGATTTTTCTATTTATGTGTGTAGCTATGTATATGTATTCAGTTTACCAAAGCCATTTTGCTATAATCTCACACAGTAGTACAGAAGGAAAAAAAAAATACTTTTTTGTGGTAACAACAGAATTAATAATTTAATCGAGCTGAAAATATATGTAATAAACCTATCATTAGTAATAACCTAACTATTAAAACATTCAGCATTTATATGCAAATATAAAGCCATTGTTCATAAGAATTAACTTGCATTCATATTTACTCTATATTATATAAGCTAAATTATACGATACCAAGATAAAAAGCATAGTAATATGCACTACTTAAATAAAAGCTGTTTATAGGAAAATACAGTACAGTGTAAATCCAGAAATATTAACCAAAAGGTACAAACTCAACTTTTACTTTTTCAAGGTGCCACCTCTTCTCTGATCTTCACTTGTGGCTTTTATTGACCCAGTGGGCAGGCTCACCTGTGAAGAGTCCTTTATGTTATTAGAGGCAGGGGCGGACCTACCAGCGGTGCAGCCGGTGCGGCCGCCCCGGGGCCCAAGGCTAGGGGGGCCCACTGACGGGCAGACAGGGCTGGGGGGCAGCACGATGCAGGCTGAGCCAGTGCTGCCGTGGTATACGGCAGGGCGGGCAGCACGGACACTACGGCGTCGGCTCTCCCAGCACTACAGTATATAAGGTAAGTAATTGAGTAGGTGAAAGGGGGGGTAGGGGGCCCAGGAACTGCCAACAGTGTGCTGTGTTTTCTTTTAGAGAAATGCATTATAATAGGGAACCTTACAGTGTAATGTTCCCTATTATAATCAATTTCTATATCCCAGTGTTGAATTAAATATTGCAGTCCAGTGCGTTGCTTCGTGAAGGGTCCAGTGCGTTGCTTTGTGAAGGGTCCAGTGCGTTGCTTCGTGAAGGGTCCAGTGTGTTGCTTCGTGAAGGGTCCAGTGCGTTGCTAAGTGCAGGTTCCATTGCGTTTCTAAGTGCAGAGTCCAGTGTGTTGCTAAGTGAAGGGTCCAGTGCATTGCTACGTGAAGGGTCCAGTGTGTTGCTAACTGCAGGGTCCAGTATGTTGCTAAGTGCAGGGTCCAGTGCGTTGCTAAGTGCAGAGTCCAGTGCATTGCTAAGTGAAGGGTCCAGTGCATTGCTAAGTGCAGAATCTAGTGCGTTGCTAAGTGCAGGTTCCAGTGCGTTTCTAAGTGCAGGGTCCAGTGCGTTTCTAAGTGCAGGGTCCAGTGCGTTTCTAAGTGCAGGGTCCAGGGTGTTGCTAAGTGCAGGGTCCAGGGTGTTGCTAAGTGCAGGGTCCAGGGCGTTGCTAAGTGCAGGGTCCAGGGCGTTGCTAAGTGCAGGGTCCAGGGCGTTGCTAAGTGCAGGGACCAGTGCATTGCAGAGTCCAATTCATATACTATGCTGCATTGCTGTATAATTTATTGCTGGGATTTGTAGTCTCTCTACAGCTGGTGCCATTCTGCATTAGAGTGTAAGCTCCTCTAGTGCAGAGACTGATGTGACTCGCTCTGTTTTCTCTGTACAGCACTGCGGTATATGTCAGTGATATATACATGTATAATAATAACAGTGTGACTGTGGGGGGCATTAGAGTGTAAGCTCTTTTGGTGCAGAGACCACTGGGGGGGTTGGGGGTCTAGTGAGATCTGCTTCCGGGTCCCACCCTTTGGTGGTGGGAATGGGGGGCCCGAGAAAAAATCTTGCACCAGGGCCCTTTGTTCCTTAGGTCCGCCACTGATTAGAGGTCAGCATGTTACAGTGCAGGGGCACTATGTCATTAAAGATAAGTGTACCCAGTATACAGTATACTTCTAGGGCATTTACGTCACCCATAGAAAAGTGAATAAGAATGGAAAAAATGTGAAGCTGCAGCAGATCAGTGATGGGGTGATTAGCTCTCATCTCTTGCTGACAAAGGTTAGCCTTGTGGTAGCCACACACTTTGCAATATTTTAATCAATGTGCCCATTGCAAGCATTGCTTGTGACACTCTCAAAGTACAAAGGATGTGATGTGATATATGTGACATTGTTTGATCATTACCTTTCCATTCACACATGCTGCTTATGAAGCCTCTTGAATCAGAAGCAATGGTGGAGTGGTGGAGATGGGCTTGGCATGCTCTTTGAAACAGGTAGAGCTTGTAATTGTCAAAGAAATCATTCAGTCTATGTGGGGCTTCACAGTGAGCAACCAAAATAAAGATCTGTCACTTTTCTTTCTCAGTGGTAAGCTGCTATCAGTGGTAGATTTTATGACTATTTGCCAGCAACACATTTTGTAAAACTTCTTTAAAATTGGCACTACTTATTTTTTTTATATTTGTAATAGCTGTGATTTAAAGAGCAGTGATTACAAATGTATTATTTCTTTTAACCTGTATGTTTGGCAAACAAATATATAATCGGTCTTTACGGGAGTTAACAAATCTTATGTTCAAAAGTACTTTATACCTGGACATTTCAGAAAATACTTTCAAATTCTCCAACAGTGATGCTGACGGGTCTAAAAAAAACAAACAATTGCAGCAAGCTGTGGGTTAAATGGCTCATATGATTATATTTTTTGAATGGTTGTTTTTTTTAATCTTTTTTAAAAAGGTTAATAAATCTCACTTCTGCCCACAGTGGTATAGCTACAGAAATATGGGCCCAGTACTAAGTTTGGTCTTGCCCACCCTGACTGGGCACTCTTCTTACTACTCCACAGGAAAACTGCACCTGTGCAGAGCACATTATGCGGATGTCCTGGATCCCATACAGCAGAGCCACAAACAGCAAAGATAAAGGGGCCAGAGTAGGAAGCATGGTTGCAGGGGAACAAAGATAGGGTCGGTATACTATGTTGAGTGGTCAGAGATAAGTAAACCCTTAAACTGACATTAACGTCAAAAATATTTTCCCCTCCCCCCAATGTTTCGCCCAGTTACATCCAAGAAGCTCCCGGCAGGCCGTGTATACACAGCGGCTGGCCGGGAGGTAGTTAAAGCACTTACCCTAAATTATGTTTCTAAAGGTGCCCATACACCTTACGATTATCGGACAAAACTTTTCGTCCGATGATCGAATAGTCGTACGATTTTCGTACGGCAGCCCCATCCTGCCCCGTGGATTGCAAGATTAATTTAGTCGTAATTAACGAAAAGCACCTGGGCGAAATGCGGTAATTGATTTGCCGTATTTTCGTTAGCGCAAGCGCAGTGTAGATCGTACGGCTTTTGACGGACGGAAACGCCAGCAACCTTACGAAAATCGTACGATCTAGCAAAGTTTTCAAACATGCTTGATCGTCAAAAGTCGTATGATTGTACAGTAATGTCGGCCGGACACTGCAATGCACACATACAATTATCGGAAGAAAAGTCGATCGCATATGAAAATCGTCCGATAATCGTAAGGTGTATGGGCAACTTTAATCTGATCTTCTTCTTTCCTGTCCTTTTCATCTGTCCCTCCAGTGCTGCTGCGGGTCTCCGATCCAGCGCTGACTCCACTGAGCTTGCTGGCACTTCCTGTCCCACGTTGTCTGCATGCGAGTGCACGCGTTCATAAACTTACCTTGTGTCTCTCCTCGTCTCCCGGCCGAAAATGTGAACTGCGCCCGCCCCAAGATGCTTTGCGGCCACCCGAGATTTTTCACATTTTCAGACGGGAGCGCGCGGGGAAGACACTGGTAAGTATTAACCCTTATCAAAGCGGGGGTTTTTTTTTAAAAACACTTTTTGCATATATCTACTGTTTGCTAGCAGTAGATATATGCAAAACAAACGGAGGGTTTAATAACCCTTTAATATATTTCTTACAGGGATTTATCTAGCACCAACAATTTACTCAGGACTTTACATACTGTACATTTACATGAGCCACTGCTCTCAAGGAGCTTACAGTATAAGGTCCCTATATTACATGCATATATACACATACCAGTTACATTTAAAAACAGGAGACAGTTAACCTACCAGCATGTCTTTGGAGTTTGCTAGGAAACCAGAGTACCTGGAAAAAAAACCATGCAAGCACAGGGAGAACATTTAAACTCCGTACAGGTAGTGTCCTGGTTGGGATTGGAACCAAAGATCCTAGTGCTGAAATGCTAAGCCACCTTTTACTGTATCCTGCCTGGACAAAGTAAACGTTCACTTTAAATTATATAATTTTAGTACGGAACTTAATAGATGAAGTAGTAAAGGTTTTGTTTCCTTATGTGGACCTTGTGTAATTTCACTTTTGAGGGCCGATTTACACCTTTGTGGCATTGCATGTGTTACAGCAATGCATGTTCGACGCGTTGATGCATTGTGGTGCCATTTATAGTGAGTAGCACCCAATGCGCTGAAATGCACGCCATCACATCATAGTGCATTGCGGCAAATATTTTGTGACTTTTGGGATGTTTTGTGTGCCAGAAGACCATTGATTTCAATGGGCTTCCTTAATGCAAAACACATTAAATAGGAACTCTGGGAATTTAGGAAGGTTACCCTTGCAGTGGGGCTACCCCTGCACTGCAAGGGTAAAGTGCTTGTTTTGTCCATGGGGCTCAACTAATGCAGATATCCTTGATCCCACGACAGTCAGTGCTCACCTCTCTCCCGCTTTGATCAAGCTGTGGAATATCCCCCCGCATCCTCACATCTAATGCAAGTCAATGGACCTCCATTAGACGTGATGATGTCAGCGGTTCTGAAACCACCCGAGCCCAGGGGAGAAGAGGCGGCATGGACCAGTCTAGTAGCCCGGCAGGACCAAGGATTAGGTAAGTGTATCTTCTTTATTTGAGCTCCCTGGACAAAATGAGTATTGAACCCTTGCAGTGCAGGGGTAGTCCCCAGCAAGATTAAAGGGGAACTTTACCCATATCTTTAAAATAACAACAAACACACCTTTAGAAATGTTTAGTAATGACAATCTACAAATACATACTTCTAGATAATTGCTAGGTGTGTATTCTTTGCATACCTTATTTCTCTTTCTTTCCCAGTCTTCTGATAGTGGCCATGTTTTCTAAGGGCAGATAATTAGCAGATTTTTTGCTCTCTCTTTACTTCCTGGAAATCTGGCACATGTGACCGGGACATGTGACCATGCACACCATGCACATCATCTCAGGGGAAGACAATGCCTTTCCCTGAGATCTCGCGAGATAACAGATGAGATTTCCCAGCAATGATCTGCTGATGTAACCTTCCCTGGATGCAACTCTTTGGCACATTACCTCATTTGTGCCAGAAGTGGACCAGGAAGTAGATGAACTTCAGTTGTAAGTAAATGAAAAACATGTTTGTTTAACTAATGAATGTAAGATGAACATGCAAGTTCTTCTTTAACATATGAATTACCATGTTTTAACGCACATGCATTTAAGCACTGCACTGTACATCATTACTGCTTTCCAAAACCCCACAGTCTAAATGTATTCATATTTATCATTGCTATATTTATATTGCTTTATAACTTGCAGGAGTTTTTAAGATTATCATGCTTTGTAAGGGTTTTTTTTTTTTTTTTAGTGAAAATATTTTTTTCCAAAAACAAAACAAACCCACACACCCAAGGATGCACAGTCATAAGTCCATTCTGCCTTCATAATACAAGCTTCCGTTAATACATTTGGGAGAGCAGTAAACACTTGCTGCAAACATAATTCAGGATACATAACATGATGATTTTAATCATAAAGTCTTGCAGCTATTGCAGAGTTAATTGCTGTGGCTTAGAACACACTTTCAGCAGATACTTGATAAATAAATTGATTGTGGCTATATTGGTCCGCTTAATTTCACTATATCCAATTTGATCCAGTCTGGTAGATATTGTTATTTAGAGAGCTGTGATGAGGTATAATGCAAAATATGGTTCAGCAGCTTTTATTGTCTTATATATGCAAATGAAGATACATTTTAGCAAGCTACAGATCTTCTATATACACTGCCAGTATCAATTTGCACTGTATGTCAAATTGCATTTGGTTAATGGCACAAAGAGAAGTAAGTTAGATGAAGATCAACCCAGTCCAACAATAAGAGGACATTGTCACATCAGCTACTTTGTAGTATCATCATTAAAAAGTGAAGATCTCTCCAGGTTGGACGAATCTCCCAGCCTTCACACTTGTCATATAATTGTCTTGATTTTTTTATTTACTTTGTAGGAACAGTGTATCTGATGTTATATTTGGAGTGTATGAAGGGGTTAGAAACTGTCATTTTTTTGTGGTGCCCCATTTTGGGACATTCTCCCTTTCTAGAAGTTCTGGAAAACATTTTCAATTGACAATTAGCAGTTAGACAATTTGGCGATGAAGTTGTGGGGAATCTTCCAATGTAGACAGCGGTTCTGTCAGAGGTGGGATTTCCTATTTGGGTAAATTTCTATTTGCTTCCTGTCCTCTGTGATGGAAAAATAAAAGAAGTCTCCCTAAAGGTTCCCACACACCTTGCGATAATCGTACGATAATCGTGGGAAATCCCACGATCGTACGATTATCGCAAGGTGTGTGGAAGGCGTGCAACCCCTGCTACTGTAAGGTCGCACAACTTTTATCTTAGGAACATGTTCGAAAATCCGCCGAGAATCGTACGATTGTCGGTGGGTGTGTGGCATGTTCGTAAGATAAATGCCGCACGGGCCAGTGTGCGCAAGCGCACACTGCCCGTATAGCATTGTGGTCATCGGAAGCCCACCCCTTAGCGGGCGGGCTTGCGATTATCGCAAGTACGATCTGCCTGTCCAAGATGGGCAGATCGTACATTTTTAAAATTACCTTACAACCATCGCAAGACAAAAGTCTTGCGATGGTTGTAAGGTCTGTGGCCAGCTTAACTGGGATACAAATAGTTTTACAAACCAGGTGAAGGTTCTAACCCTTGCCAAGTCTAAAACTAAAAAGAAAACATTTTGGCTAAGGTCCCACTCTAGACACAGTTTAAAATATAACTAAACCTTAGAAGAACATTTTTGTATATGGTATTTATGTTGTGCATATTAGCAAATTATGACAAACACCACCAGGGAACTTTTTTTCCCCTAGGGTACCTCACTTTTCTTCTGCTTTGAAGTGGTATTAAAGCTTTAGTTTTTTTTCATGTATCTACATAGGAGGCCCACCTTTGCTAAAATCTTATTGTCTTCTTCTTTAAAAACTCCTCATTTTCCAGTGGGCTCCCACAGCCCTTACCATCCCCCCCTACTTCCTGCATGGGTGTCACCATCAGCTAAGCAGCTACTGTGGAGGGACTCATGTGTGCTCATGCATGCAGTACCTGTGTGCGTCTATAGACACACAGCGCTGTGGCAGGCCATGCTCCTCCTCTCTGGCCAACAGTTTGATTGAAGGCAGAAGGAGCCTATGGAAGAATGGATGGAGGATGCTTCGGGACAGGTGTCAGTGACAGGTAAGTGTGGGGGGGACGGGGGAGAGAAAAAGGCACTGGGCAATTTTTACCTTAATGCACAGCATGCATTTAGGTAAAAAATGCCCAGCCTTTAATGTTACTTTAAGGGTAAGAACGTTTTCATTAAGTAAAGGAAAAACCTGTTCATCTTGCCAGAAATGCCATGTCCTTGTCACTAATGTGCTAACCACGGCATGTTTGATGTCCAATATTACAAAAAATGGCCAGCACACAAACAGTAAAGACCTCATGTTTACTATAGTTGAAATGAAAAAATGACATTAGTGCAAGAAAAACAAAATCACCAATGTTTCGGAGGCACAGAGGCCACCTTTCTTAAGGTGACAGATAATTTATGCAAGAAACTATACATCTATTTATAAACCCAGATGTAATTGTAACCCAAACCACCTGTGTGTGTAAGTTGATTGCCCATGCAGGGTTCAGTACTCACTCATAAAGTAAATTAAAATGTCAGTGCTGTCCCCCCAGATAACTGATAATCTGATGACACATCATGTGCTATGAGTTTGTCCCATTTTCTTTCTTAACATTTCAAGTACGTACTATATTGGTAGATATTGTCCCTCCACTGGTCTCCCTCGCCACATTTAAATACAGGTAAGATCAACTTATGTAATTATGTTATACTGACAGAAATGTGCTGTGGCTGACAGAAAGTCTGTGCTGAGGGCAAACCGATTTTCTTGTCATATTTGTTTAGTACAAAGAATGGCACAATCTGTTTAAGTGACAGTAAATTGCTATTATATCATAACACCTGTTGTTCCAAATGACCAAAAAACACACTTACGATGTTAAAAGAAAGCACTGTTCATGCATTCATAACAAGCACACTTATATGAGCAGTCAGATGGTAATGATTACAAAATGCAGATTCCTGTATGAAGCTACACTATAACGTGCTATAATATAAGTGCAGATGTGACTATAATAGAAGAGTTTAACACTAAATATAATTTCAAAGGCAAGTGTTTTTTTTGGTGTTTTTTTTTTCAATTGGTAAGTGTGCTGTACAGAATAAGCTCCAAGTACCAGTGGTCCCCAAACTCTCTCCTGTAGATCAGATGAGACCCTTTGCTTGCCTTTATCCGGCCCTTGGGGAACTATCCCTCCCATCAACACCAATGATAGGGCACAATGACTCCCGCAGACACCAACAATGGGGTATCATTCCGCATACTAATACCAGTGATCGGGCACTATTCCTCACAAAAGATACCAATGATGGGGCATTATTCCTTCTCCCATAGACCACAAATGCTAGGTCATTTTTTTTTTATACTCCCACTGACCACCAACCTTGGTGCATTTCCTACTCCCACTGACCACCAACCTTGGTGCATTTCCTACTCCCACTGACCACCAACCTTGGTACATTTTTTTATTGCCACTGACCACCAAGCCGGGGCATTGCTTACTTCTGCTTACTTCCACTGACCACTGACACCAGGGCATTTTTTACACTCAGTGACCCCAGTCCGCCCCCTCCCTAAAGGAATGTAAGTGAACTGGCTCTGTTTTTTTCAAAACATGTATGGATCTTTGGGCTAAACCAAGTGTGTCAAACTGCAGTTTGGCTGCATGCAATGCTCTTGCTACTTTTGCTGCCCTTGTTGAGTTTATCATGGATGTATACTGAATGTAGTTACATTTCTTCCTGTTTATTTGGTTTACTTATGCTGACACTTTTTCCTCTGATAAGGGAGCACAGCAGAATAGCAACTCACTGAAGTCAAACACAACAAGGCCAGTTCATAGGAAGTCAGTTAACCAATTAAAATAATAGTTAATCAGTTTTCAGAGCACCTGAAATATCTGCAAACAAATAACACATATAAACTCTATGCCCAAAACCTAAGAGCTACAAGGTAAGGGTAGCAACCACATAGCCGCCATGCCAATAAACAATGAACTTTAGCATTTTTAGAATTAGGTGAGGTCTTCAGTATTGGTGGCACCTGGCAGAGCAGACATGTTTCATTTGAGTTTTACATGGTCTAAATACACTATGGACACAAACCATCAGCTTTAGCCTTGTTTTACATTAGTATGCTAAACATCACACGTCTGTCCCTTTTTTTCTAGGTTTCTACCAGCACAGGGAAAGTGATCCTCCAGAGGATACTTGCCACCTTACATTACAATGTTTTTTTTGTGTTGTTGGCACTCCCTAAGGCACAGCCATCCAAGAGCTGTAGTGTGAATAGAGTCAGTATAATATAGGACACTAAATTTTAATGTCATTTTAATGTGAAAAATATTAAAAACAGTACGTCAAAAAGGTGCCAGCATCCCAGCAGTAAAATTGAGTGCAGTGACAATATGTCAAAGAAATGCTAACATTTTAGGACCTCAAGAGATTTCTTTGTCAAGGCATAACATATTTAAAGTGGACTTAGCATCAGTTATATTTTTTCAAGTGCAGTGCACGCATGCTCAATAATGTGTAGGTGTAACATTAACAGGTAGTACACAGATCATAGTACTTCCCCTGGCAATGTCTTCATCTTTCTTTCACTGCAGACATATGGATGCATTTTTGTGCAGGCATTATTCTGGATCAACATTGACTTCCTGGTTTGAGATGTTAGCTCACAGATGAGACAGCCATGTAAATCTGAGGGCATGTGCAGTTTTAAAAAGTGTTCACATACAATATATCTGACAGAGATCAGCCCCTTTCCTCTTGCCTGAAGCACACTGATGTCACCATCTTTCCCTATGCATAGCCACTTGCTTAGAGGTCAAGAACTGCTCTTTAAAAGGCATAGTCAACTTTTAGCAAAAAATAAAAAAGTGAATTTTTTTTTTTTTTTTTGCATGGGAGCCTGCAAAGCATTGCAACCACGATCAGTGGATTGCAATTGCAATGCATAGGCTAATGCATACTTTTCCTCAAGCTCTTGTCCTTACCAAGGCATGGACCTTCGTTTATGGAGCTGAAGGAAGTTATCAATGAACTCCAAGCACAGTAAAATAACTCAAATAAAATAAGTCCTCCTGCCACAGTGTTAGATGGGACTTGTAGTTTGCAGATCCTGTGAATGGATCTGTGAATTACTGATGCTTTACATGCTGACATGTCAGGAATGTGTTCATTCATATTGTCACTGACATGTTCACATTAAAAACATTAAAATAAGACTACTGTGAATAAGCTTTTAAATAAGTCTTGTTTTTTTATCAAGTACTGCTGACAATAGGGATGATGAGTAAACAGCAGTGAAATAAAATAAAAAAAAAGAACCTTTTAGAAGAACAATAAAAGAAAGCTTGTTTACTGGTTATTTGTTCTTAATTCATTTTCTTTATTTAATCTTTATCTTATTATATAATCTCTTGTGTATAGATGTGCCCAGAGCAGCTCTACATATGCTGTTCTAGAACAGAGCGCCACCAGTGATGTAAAGCCGAGGTCAACCTATGTGTAGCTTGCATTCTGGTTCACACAGAACGTGGGAGTCACAATACCACTTCTGACATCTCTGTGCATTTCACTTGAGGTCATAAAAAAAGGAAAACATAATAATAAAATATCACCTATGACTGTAAAATCTAGACGAATGTGCATATTACCCATTGTCTTGTTTTGTATGCTAGATGCCATTCTTGTTATTAATTTCTGATTCTTCAGTTTGTATCCTTAGTACTGCTATTATTTAAGTCTATATACTTTATGTGTTTGATGATGGACATGTTATGTCTCGTGTGCAGTTAGCTTTGATTCCAGCACATGTGACATGTGTAGATGTGCTTATACAATACCTGTGTCCTTGTACTTAAATGATATAACCTTGTAGCATTCAACTAAAATCATTCTACATGTGTAAGCAGTTATTAAGAGAAAAACAGGTATCTTTGCTGTTCTAACTTTTGATTTTATGCAGGTGCATGGGGGGGGATTTATCATTGTAGTCATATATTCTGCAACAATAAACCTGTCGCAACGCAGAATTTGGCCGCAATGTGCGACTGAAATAATCTTCTAGTGTTATATGGGTTCATGAATGTGTAGTAGAACAGCGGGTTGCACGTTTGCGGCATAGGCATTTTGGTCGCAGAAGTTTTTAGAAGTGCTGAGTGGTTTATGAGAGAAGATTTATGAGACGGGGAGGAGAAGGAGGGGGCCAACAAAGAGAGGAATGAATGAGAATGGGAGAGACAAGAGAGAAGATTTGGAAGATGGGGGTTACTTGAGAGTAAGAAAAGTTTTCTGAAAGGGTGTGAAGCAGCAGAGAGATGATTTATGAGAGGCAGAGGCACAGCAGAGAAGGAAGATTTCTGATGTGAAGGACAAACAAATAATGGACATGTATATGAGATGGGGAGACATTGGAAACAGGAAAGATTATTCTACTTTGTATCCTTTGATCTATGAATGAGCTCTTAACCCAGGCTCTGCAACTGTTACAATAGAAAGAAGCAAATGCCGGCAATATCGCCTCTTGCTGTGTGCCAGTGCCTAGTTCAAGGCTTCCCCGAACTACCGGAGCATTACCTCTGACTCTCTTTAACCCTTTCATATACCAGCCACTGACATGGGAAGTCAAAGTTTAGACAGAAAGGGGAAGAGTATGTAGAGCTGTTTTCAACAGGAAAGGAGTGAGAAGAGTTTATGACAGGGTAACACAGTCCGCACTACTTTAAGAAGTCCCCCTGAGGTCTTCTTAACATGCGACTGTTCTGTGTATATTTTCAGACGCACAGGACTGTTGCAGATCTGACATAAGTGTCTGGATTATGCGTCTTGTTGCTGTCTGTATCCATCTGGTCGCAAATACTTAAGTGTCATAGCGATGGTGGAAAAAGCATGCAAATGCAGAACAATCATTTGATTTCCTTTTTTGTGGAAAATGAATGGCATTTCTTGTAGGCTGGGTCTTTGCTATATGGATTTCAGTGTATTTTAAAGAAACTTGTGTATATCTCTAAAAACATTAGTTATTTGTTATTTCACACTTGGAAAAAGCTTTAGAGGGTTGGATGCAGACTGCCATCAATTATGACAGTGTCACCATATGTGATCGCTGGCTCCTCATTGCTGACAATTGCAGTTACTTTATTTGTTTGACTTTGTCACAAAGTTACACAGTTAAAGTGATATTAAAGTCAAAAGGTTTTTAAGTTACTTACAATGTTTATTAAGTCACCTACAATGGATGCTGCTCCTTGATGTTTACAAGTCAGAGTTTCTTGCAGAATTAGCTGGTTTCCTGAGCACTGACCCTGATATCCTGTTTTAGGGTGACTCCTTTCCCTTGCAGGGTCCTATGGAGCCACCTTTGTGTGTGCTAGTAAGCTGTGTGTCTCCACACACACACATTTGTGAAGGGATCTGACTATGGCACAACTGTCATGGGATGGACGGTGTCACCCATGCTACACCAACGAGTGTGTGGGGTGGGGATCCACAGTGATGCAGAGAGCAGCATCCCAGCCACCTAGGCAATGCAGACCGGGACAAATACTTATCTTTTATGTGCCACGGGTCTTTTGTAATTCTTGGCTACAGATCCCTAGCATTGCCACAATGCATGTGAACATTATACTTATGCCAGGGCTGATCTATTCCTGTATGTATAATATTGATGCTCTCATGCTTGACTGTTTACATTTGAGTTTACATTTGAATTGCTATTGGCGAGAATATGACATTATCATGATGTCAGGAGGGGGGTAGTCCACATTATTTGGTTTCTCATTTGTCACTGTATATAAATGCACTATGTTGGTTACACTGGTTGTCTCACTTTCCTTTGCCTAATGAAGGGACCATATGCGGTTCCAACACATTGCATCTATTTGTGATACCATGTTTATCTGACCATAATGAACTACATGAAGATAAAGTGGACCCTGGTGTGCTGGCAGCTTATCCTTCTACATGTTGATCTGGGCGGCGTCATCTGTTGCTACTTCAGCACCCCCTAAAGCATTGTGAAAGGGATTCTGGTAAGATGTTTTGCTGGTCATCGGACTAGCTCTCTCATTTCAGAATGAGAAAGCTAGTCAGGTGACCAGCGATACATCTTCAAGAAAAATACAGCAAGTCCAGTTGCCTTGATGTATTTTTTACAGATATACCATGACCTGCATGAATGAGAACCTTCACAGACATGTTTGAATGAAATGTAATTTGTGACATTTCAATAAAGTTCTGACAACGTTTACAACACATATGATACAGGAATGAGCATAGATAAACAGGTTACAAAAAGTTCGAAGATAGAAGCATGGCATCTACAGCCTGCAGTATGAATAGTAACATAAACAGCTGATATAAAGCATCACATACCTGCATCACATATCTAAGAAAATTTCAAACATAAAAATATAAATATAATGAGACCAGAATAACCCAGCTATTTATTCATAGCATTTGAATGAATAACCAAACTTTGTATAGGGAAATGGTGTGCAAAAATTGAAACAGAGGAATGCGAGGTAACGGAAGAGCAAGCAGCAGAAAGACATAGCTCAAGGAAGATGATAGAGGACAAGTGGGCACCTGAATCGCCCCCAGCATCCCGGCGAGTATCCTCAGTGTGTTCCAGAGAGGCAGGAGAGGGCTCAGAAAATGGAGACATATGGTCAACAGGACAGGAGGTCTGTGCATTGATTAATGCTGAAAATAGATCCAGTGTACCCAGGTGGACAGAAACTGCCCTTCCGTGTTTCCGAGGGCTGCTGTCAAGTCCTCCAAGACATATACCTCACATACCTTGGAAAGCCATAATTAAATGGTGGGGGGACATGTTTGTTTCCATAAAAAGGGGATAGATGCTCTGGCCGCATCCAGCAGGTGGCGTGTGAGTGAGTGCCGGTAAGTTGACAGCAAAAAAATTGTTTGGTGGTTGCAACCTTTTAACAACATATTTAAAGGCAAAGCAGTGCAGAAAATAATACTTAATTTATATCTGCACTTTTCAGAAAGCCTATGGGGATCAACTATGCAGCCAACTCCAGAAAAAGGAATACCTTGCATGGAGGCTCCTCGAAGCTGTAGGAATCTTATTCAGGTAAACATGCATATGTCATAGAGGAAGGGTTACTTTAGATCGAATGTTCTAAACAAAAAAAAAAATTATTGTGCACTATATAGCAAAGAGTTTGAGGAGACCTGATCATTACACCTAGTTGAGCTTGTTGGACATCCTTTTCTAAAACTATGGGCATTATTAATGAGTTTGCCTACCCTTTGCGGTTATAACAGCTTCCACTTCTCTAGTAAGGCTTTCCACAGGGTTTTGGAGTGTGTCTGCAGGGATGCATGCCCATTCAGCAAAAATAACTTCTTAGAAGAGAAGTTGGGCTGATGTTGGACAAGAAGATCTGACTCACAATTGGTGTTCCAGTTCATCCCAAAGGTGTTCAATAGGGTGGAGTTGAGAGCTCTCACGTTTCTCTACACCAGACTTGTAAAACCATGTCTTAATGGACCTGGCTTTATGCATGCAAGCTCAATATTTAGTTTGAAGTATCCATATACATTTGGCCATATGGTGTGCTGTCTTTGAAAGTGAAGTTATCACTAATAGCACTATTTAGAAGTGCTATGAAAATAATTCATCAGACACTGTGTATATCATTTGAGAAATCAGAATAATGGATCAATAAATATTTCTTACCAGGAAAAGTCTTGGAATATGTAATAACTACATCGGGAAAAGACATATTTTTGATGTGAGCTTTGTGTTAGAAGGTAGAAAGAATAAATTCTATTTTTGACAAGCTGAACTTTAAATACTACAAGGCAATCTAGGATGAACAATAGAAAGATGGCTGATGACACAATCCATCAGAGAACAGATTAGGAAGTAGATATAGACTTCAGTCATCCATCTACAGCTGAATAGCAGATTCCTCTGGAATGTAGTGCTAATTTGCTTATGTGTAAGGTTTAGACTGCCATCAGCAGGAAGTTCAGGTAGTGAGCACTGTTCAACATACCAGCATTGCAATGTATGGATTTGTAGCTTTGTGTTGTAAGAGAATGGCCCATGTATAGTCTTTTCCAGGTTCCTCAGCAGGGATTCCAAACTGAAATCCCCTCAGAGATGTATGATTCAGCAATAAAGTGTAGACATTTTCAGAAACTATAGAGAGCTGCAGTCAACAAAGGATGGAAAGAGACCAAGATCCAGCCAGTGTACTGTATATTTACACTATTTACATCATTATTAAGATACAGGACAACTCAGCAGTAATATATTGGATTACACTTTTTCGTTACACAATACATTAAAAGCTTAACTGCAGTCAAAACCTTTTTGTTTTGCTTTGCATAGATTGGAACATGACACTTTATGTCTCCAATGGGACAGGGGCAGACAAAGGTTAAGCCGGTTATACACAAGTGGAAAAAAAAAACATTCACTTGCTAATAATCTGACACTCCTACAATTCTTTTCACCCTACCTCCTATGGAAGAACCCCATGGTGGCACAATATTAAAGAGGAAGTAAACTTTAGAATCCGTGTCCCAAAAAAGACAGGCAGAGAGCAAAGGACTAGTCACCAGTATTGCCTTTCTACAGCTGATCTGTTCCCCATTACTGACTTACCGTGCTTTTTTTTTCACTGTGTGGAGACGACCATCTTGGTGGAAGTGGAAGCTTCCTTATGTGCCTCCAGCAATCAAAAAGTGAGCAACACAATAGTGATATCACTAAATCCTACGTCAAATCTCCTAAAATCTGTGGGGACAGGAGTACCTAGGCACACTCACATACCCAGAAGTGTACTGCTATGGTTCAGGAGGAGTTCAGGATAAAAGGTACAGGGTACTACTTAGATACATTTAACAGAATATAACATAGCACATTATAATTTTTTTTAGTTCAGGACCACTTAATACACCACAATGAACAACAGTGGAGAATGTTCCAGTCCATAATCTGTTTTCAAGTTGAAATAATTGTTTCAACTACTAGAACCCCAGCGAGACCGGAAATATATAGATATAGAGATAGAGATATAGATATATATATCTATATCTCTATCTCTATATCTATATAGAGATAGAGATATAGATATATATAGAAGTGAAACAAACTTATATTTTCTTTCTCCGCATATATTTGCTTAATGGAAACATTTACAGGTAGAGTTTTGCGACTCAGTTCTAAAGGCACAGAGACTGATGCAGGAAATTCCAACAAGCACATGTTTTTATCAAATATTTTACAACATTGTAAATTTAAACACAAGACTAATTCATTGTAATCATATTCACTCTAAGAAATCAGCAGCTTCAGCAGGCAGTGATATGTTTTACATCCTTACAACTGGCTTTGTGGCAAGAGTTGTTCCGACCTGCTCGAGATGGTCTTTAAAAAAATGTTGCAGCTGGTGTGTACTGATGTTTCAGCAGGAATTTTACTGGTAACAAAATTCAGAGGCAGGCTATGGTCAGAGCAGGTGGCCTACAAATGCATAACCTGGGGATGGGCAGCATACAGTAGGGTAATCCAAAGACAGGTAGCAAAGTCACAGGAACAGAGTATAGCACCAGTGTAGTCAAAACCTGGAGTTAAAACCAGACCACAGTCCTGGGCTTGTGATGTTTAAATAGCATACTCTAGATGCCCTGGCCAATCAGTGTAGAGGAGGAAAAGCAGTTTGACCCGAGCTGCTGCATAGCAAGGAGGACACAGCCTGAGAACAATGCTGCCGCCAGCCAATGGGATTGGAGGGATCATTGCCACCAGAGCAGGTCCTGTTGTCCAGCAGATGACAGGGGCTATGTGGCAGGCTGTGGAGGGGCTGAAATAAGCAGTTTAGAAGTGTGTCTTACCCTTCTAACACTACCACTCCTGAATTTTGTTGTACATCAGTCTTGACTTCCATATTTTAGGAATATTATGGTACCGATGCTGCCAATTAAGTAGGAAATATTCATAGTAAAATGTGTATTTCTCAGTGTACTAAAAGTGGGTAAATTGGGCACAGAGGGTCAGTCACCAGCAGAGTAGATTTTAGGATTATTATTTATCCACAATATAATAATATATTCTTAGATGTGCTGTTTTGGACATAAAAATGAAAAAAAAAACCCTCTTACCTGTCCCTAACCCTTCAAAATAATGTTAGCACTTAACCTGAATCATAACACTTAATCTATATTTATATACTGAAGAGATTTCCCTTGTAGGAACAACAGGAAGTGAGAATAAATCTCTCCAAAGTGAGGCAAATTCCCTGTTAGACAGTTGTAATTAGAACTAGTGTCCTTGAAAGCTCCCCCCCCTCTATTCCTGTTCTGGTGTCACCTCAAAATTTGTGATTTGCCCTCACTTTCAGTCCTGGTGACATCGGTCTCAGGGCAATTGAGAGAGAGCAAATTTCCCTAACAGGGGCACAGTCAGCAATTAAAACCCGACTGAGGTTCTGACCCCTCACTATTCTATCTAAAACTACAAAAAATGGCTTTAGATACACTTTCAGACTTGTTTAGTTTGTGTTGTGGTGTCATCCATTGTTAATGGCACCCCAGCACACTGTACAGGGAATTTCACAACACACCTCAGAAGACCACAACATACATACCCTGCGTTGTAGTGCACCACATTGCTGATAAAAAGTAATGTGTGTTTTTTGATCCATTGCAGTGAGATTGCAGCCCATTCATAATATATAGGCTACTTTAACGCAGAATAACACACGTACATTAGCACACCACAGAGGATTACAAAAGTGAGAATCCACTCTAGTCCTTAAAGGGACACTGTCATGAGAGATTAATAGAGGTTGCCATTACTGACCTCTCCTTTGAGAATGTTAGTTCCCTGACTATCATTCTGATGCTTTGAATTTAATGCTGTCTCAGCCGGTATACTGGAACAACATTAGAGTTAAGTAGTTCTCAAACTTTTCTCATGCTCCTTTAATGCCTGCTTGCTTTGGGACTGTGACTAAAACATAATGTAGTCATAGTCCGTGTTTTACCTAACCCTAACACTTAGCCTATCAGTTAACTTTAAAATTCTCCATAAGCTTAAACCTGTTATCCCTTAACCCATTTCTTAACCTGGCCCTTAAAGGAGAACTATGCGGTTAAGGCTTTTCCCCATAGTTCTCCTTAGGGTAACGGGAGGACAGAAACTAGCGTCCTCCCGTCACCCTAAGCTCAGTATACCACGAGCTGTAGCTCGCGGTATACTGAGACGCCGCAGCTGAAGCGGATCCCGATAATTGTGCCGGGATCTGCCCAGCTGCATGAGTGGCAGGTGGCTCTGCCTATCTAGAGGCAGAGCCAGCTGTACCCGCCTTCTCCCCTGTCCGTTCCGCCAGTCAGCGCTGGCGGATCGGAGCGGGGAGGGGGGAATCCAGCCCCTCCGCCGTCACGGCAGAGAACCGTGACAGGATCGAGAGGTGAGCGAACGCCGATATGTGTTCGCTAACCTCCCGATCTACTGAGCCGACCTGTGACAGTCTCATTGTCACAGGTCGGCTAGAACTATGAGGTGAGTGAAAAGCACTCGCCTCATAGTTCTCCTTTAATCTGATTACTAATACTAAATAGTGTTTATTTTACTAATGCCTAGAGATGCCTAGGCATTGCCTAATGCCTAGAGAAAATTATCTGAATAAGAAAGCAGAGATAAAAGTGAAGGATTCACTGCTGTTGCCCAAGGGTTAAAAACTGTTAAGATATATTTTGAGTCATATTCTGGCAGCAACAATTTGTAAATGATTGGAACACAGTGTTCAAATAATTACCATACTCACTACAATACCTTAAATTGTAAAAAGATGTTTGCATGCACTTGCAATGGCCATGTTCATTTTACTACAGCAATGTCTGCATGTATTCAACTGTAAAAAATGTATTGGTAAAAACACCTGATCATTCAGACTCAATGTGTTATTTTTTAGTTATCTTGTATCCATGGTAAGTGTTTAAATCTAAGATATGTTCATTAGCATATCTAGATTTTCTCGGCACATACTGCCTCTTTTTTCAGTGCAACCAAAGAAGACAGAATGCAATTTTGGTTCCTCTGTAATACAGGCTGTATTTAAGTTACTTGTTGCCCTGAGGACTATAGAAATCACTCCAAAGGGCTTTACATGGAGGTTATTCCATGGCCTTTATAGCATTTAAAGCTATTGTTAAACTGCCTTGCTGACAAAAGAATTCAAAACAATGAATGAGTCCCACCTAACGTCATGGCTAAAGGCCTAACAATTGCCAATACACTTTTATTTTTTAGTTGTAAGTTAATTCCAACTTTCTGGAGGGTTACATATACAAAATAGTCACTCTTGGAAGAAGGAAGCGAGATCCTTTTGCATATTTAGTCCTCACTCTGCCCGGGTAAAAGGTTGAATTTCCAATTTAGAAACTCACAAATCATCAAGTTGATTTACATTTTTTCTTAATCTTGCTTTAACAAGTGAATGCAGCTTCAATAATTAAAACTTCATGGAAATATACACATATTAAGGAATATTTGTTTGTTTTATAGTATTTATTACCTATGTTTAGTAATTATGAGTAAACTTTTTATATGGATTATTATTATTTTTATAATACAGGATTTATATAGCGCCAACAGTTTACTCCGTGCTTTACAATATAAGGAAGGCATTACAATCGCAATACAATTCAAGACAAAGATGGTAAGAAGGGGCTTACAATCTAAAAGGGAGGGACAAGTGAAACATGAGGAGGTAGCTGTGTGGGGATGAATTGTTTGACATCCTTTTAGGAATTGTGTTCACATTCATTGTAAGTAAGCAATCTTAAGCATTGTAAGTAAGTAAGTAGTAAGCAAGAGACATAACTCAATCACCAGTATTTTCCAGCACTGCCCCATTAAAAAGGAACTATTTTTGATAGATCATGGAAGGGTTAGAAACTCTGCCATGAAAGTTCCCTGAGGCCATCAATTCATTCTTTTTAGCGTCCTACCCAAGCCTCCTTCTCTTCCTCTAATTTCCTGTTTATTATCAGAATAAAAATTTACAATATTAAAAATTCCTTTACTGGTAATGTATTCACTGGCATGAATCCCAACTTTCTGAGATGAAAACCAGGGACACATTATAGCACAAAATAAGTAGGCAAAGGGAATAGCTCTGGAACATGTCTGTTGCAAAGACCATAAAGAATTAATATGCACAAATTATTGGTTAAACCTACAATTGCTTTTTTTCCTGCACTACTAATACAAGCAAGAATTTAGAGGTTAGGTAAAAAATGTAGTACAATAAGAAAACACATTTGACATTGAATTAGCACATTTGTATAGAGGTATATATAATCAGACCAAAAGTAGAGACATCTGAAGAGAAAAGAGGGACAGAGGGATTTAGTTCAAAAGAGGGTCAGCCCCTTCAAAGTGGGGGCAACTGGCGAGCTATGCACTGGTGCTCAAATGCCTCAAATTACTTTTTTCATCAGTTAACCCACTGTACATGGGTAAGTAAGGGCCTCAGAATTCGGAGGGCATGGCTCCATGGAAAAGCACAAACAGACACTAAGCAGATTTTTCATACATGATCCAGGAATTTGGATGCCAAGAAAAACACAAGAACTGAGACACAGGCAAAAAACAGAACCAGACTCTAGACTAAGAGAACAGCTACTGGAAGCTAAGGCCCAAGTTAAGAAAAGAAATTTGCAGAGTAAACAGATACAGAGGCTGTGTCCGAGGGCTGAACTTGACAGAAATTGAGAAAGAAAACCTTACATATAGGAGGTGCAGGTAAAAATGGATAAAAACAGAGACTAAAGCTGGCCATACACTACTTGAATTTCAGCTCAAATCCCAGTCACTCTACCAAAATTTGAGCTATGAGTGGCCCTGTTGCCACTACTCTTTTGGACAAAATTCAATTTTTATTGGACTTTTGTCAAAGACGGTGGGGGATCTGCTCTAGCTCCCAGGAGACCACCCCTAAATAGTGGGTGACTCACAAGTTTCCTGGGTTTGACAGGTCTGCAGGTTTTTATTGCTGCCTGTATCTCAGCTGCAAAGCTTTCCTCTCACTTCCTGCTTTGGTGTCACATGGATTAAAGCTACCTATGAAGAAAGCAGGGGCCGACTGGCAACTTTTAGCCCAGGGGGCAAGTACAACCCAGAGGCCCATGGTGCAGCAACTTGGCCCCCCTCTCGCTCTGCCTCTTCCCCCGCCTTCTCCCCGCCCGTCTGCCACTTTTGCCATCCATGTAACGGTAGTGTGAACGGTCGGGTGATGTGAGGACTCCTAGTAAGTCCATGAAAGGGGTGACTGGCTGGGGGATGGTGCTCTCCTCCCACTGAGCTCCCTACATGGTTCTGGCCTTACTCCGCTCCATGTCCGCTACTTAGGGACTCTCACCCACTGCTGGCTGTCTTGACAGCCGCGGGCAGCGGCCGTTTTTGAAGGCAGCAGAGAGGCCCGGGGGGCAATTGCCACCCTGCCCCCCGGCCCAGTCCGCCCCTGGAAGAAAGCCACCCAATGGACTCATAGACAACAATTAAAACCTGCCAAATATTTTATCCCTTCCTTTACTCCAATGAAGTTGATTTACTAAGGGAAAATAGGCTGTTAACTTTGGAAGGAAATTTGCACTTTGCTGGGTTAGTTTTCCCTTAGTTTAATGAATGGTGTGAAGCTTTGATGACTTCCATCATCCAATCATGTGCAAGCAGAAAAAACCCTTTTTTTTAAAATTCCTTTCCACATGATTGGATATTCTTTGCAAAGGATGACATTTTGGATTTGAGTTTTAATGTACTGTATTTGTTTGAATGCATATTACTGTCCTGCAGTTTTTAATACCACTCATTGTAGTCAATATGATATACTGTGTTTATATTTCATACAATAAATATAAGTTTGATGCATGCACTGAGTTATCTATTTTTTTGGTTGCAGTGAGGCTTAGTTTGCCAGGTCAGCTGCATATATTTTTAATATACAATGCAGTTTGCAGTTTGGCTTTATTGGTGTTGTATACCTTTGCAAACTATGAATTATTTCCATTCCTTTGACCAAAATTTTCTTTATTCTTTCATAATGCATTTAAAAAGTGTCATAAAAGGCATAATAGCTTTAAAACAAATGTCAAATCAAACAACATCTGGATCGACTGAGCCGAACATCCGGCAGGCTACTCACTGCTGTTCGGCCTATTCTTATAGATGCCAAACAGCAGTGAGTGAATAGCCGAATGCCGCTGAGCGGTATTCGGCTCGGCTGTTCTGCTCGGTCGCTCAGAGGGAGCAGAACAGAAAAAGAGTTAAAAAAGTTAAAAAAAGTAAATAGAAAACAATTGTGCGGAGCTAGCAGTGACAGCTAGCTCCGCACAATAGTTTCCTATTGTCTGATGGCTCTGCTGCTGTAAAAAAAA
>NW_017307495.1:241488-284772 GCF_000935625.1 Nanorana parkeri | reverse complement strand
GAAGGATCGACCCCTTTGTATTTTAGTGATCAATCTGAGAATTAATTTTTTTTTTAGATTATAAGCTCTCATGGGCAGGACCATTCTAACCATCCTGCTTTGAATTGTATTGTAATAGTGCTGCACAAACTTTTGGTACTATAAAAAAAACATGTATAATCAGGGGCAGGGCAGCCATCAGAAATTTTGGGGCCCCTTACACGGCTTTAGGTCGGGCCCCCCCCCCTCGCCGCTGGACTCAGGGCTTAGTAACACGCTGGACGCAGGGCTTAGTGACGTGCTGGACGCAGGGTTTAGTGACGCGCTGGACACAGGACCCACCTGAGAGTGACCCTGCAGAGCCCACCATAGATACTGCACAGCCCATCTGAGACTGTCTATGGTGGGCTCTGAAGGGGTCTAAAGTGGGATGGTCAGGGCTGCATCCCTCCCCTCCCTCCTTTCCTTCCTTCCTTCCTTCCCAGCTCCTCTTACCTGCACACATGGCCTCGTCTGCCGCCGGACGGGCCAGAAGTGACGTCACGTCACTAACATGAAGTCACTTCCGGCCAGTCCAACATCACATGAGCAGCATCGCTGATGGGGCCCTAGTTTGTCTCAAAGCCACTGGAGCAGCAATGCTGGGGCCCTGCGCTGCTAGGGCCAGGACTCCGCCTCTTCGCCCTTCACTGTTGGCCGGTAGTCATGTAAGGGACCCGGGCGGGCCCCTCAGGCTTCCCGCACCCCTTACATGAGTATCGGCCATACCCCCTGATGGTTGCCCTGATCAGGGGTGTCCCGAGGCTGGGTGACACCCGGAGCGGTAACCGAGTGTCACCCCGCCATCGCGCACGCGCGGCAGTCTTCTGATACCTGCCAGCGGCCATCTTGGTGATGGACGCCGGCAGAGAGAGGAGGGGACAGTCACCCGGCAGGATAAGGTATGCCACCGAGTCACCTCCTCGCTCCTGATACTGTCGGGCGTTCGGTCCATGACCGAGCGCCCGACATTTCAGAGGGGGGTGACACCAAAATGACCGTAAGTCATTTTGGTGTCAACCCTCCAATGGTGTCACCCGGGAGTGGGCCACACCCCCCGCACCCCCTTTGTGACGCTACTGTGTATAATAATGACAATGATAATACATTTGATTGCTTCTACATTTGCGGTGTGCTGCGTTAGACAGTCCATTCAAAATTAAATGGACTGCAACACACCACAAAACACAAAAAATTATGCAGACTATAGTGTTTTTTTTCAGAATTGTGTTCCAATGTGCTGCAGCACATGTGCCTTAAAGAGGTGTGTTGGGGTGGCAGTCCCAAAGAATGGCACCGCAGTGAACCATTTCACATTGCAGGCTATGCATACATTTACCATGTGTTACCATACCACAAGTGCTGTGAGTAGGCCCTAACTCAGCAGTTTTTGTTTTTTAGAGCCCCTCCTGTAACACACGGGTCTATTCATTAAGCTGCCGAGGGCAGCCGATTGAACAACCGACCCCAAGTGAAGTGAGCCGAACACTGTTCGGCTATTCACTTCAGGCTTGTACGGCTGATTTCAGCCATATATCGGCTGAAATCAGCCATACATCGGCTTGGTTTGCATGGCTTCGGGTCGGCCGAACATGCTCAGCATGTTCGGTCGACCCGAAGTGCAGAAAGAGTTCGACTCAGCCGATCCAACATCTGGATCGGCTGAGCCGAACCTCCGGCAGGCTACTCACTGCTGTTCGGCCTATTCTTATAGATGCCGAACAGCAGTTAATGAATAGCCAAATGCCGCTGAGCAGCATTTGGCTCGGCTGTTCTGCTCGGTCCCTCAGAGGGACTGAGCAGAACAGAAAAATTGTTTAAAAAGTAAAAAAAAGTAAATAGAAAACAAGTTTTCTATTGTCCGGCGGCTCTGCTGCCGTAAAAAAAAAAACTCTCCCGGGCGCTCTTGGAGCCTTCCGCTCCTGGCCGCCCAGGAGAGAAACACTGATTTTTCTTTTTTTTCTTCTTTATTCTGACATGGAGCCGTGTCAGAATAGAAAACAATAAATACAACGTTTTTGCCCATTGGAATGCATTGCTAGTTTCCTATTGGCTATTTCAATTTGCAATAGCCAATAGTAAACTAGCATTGTACCCTCCCTCTGCTGATGGACCTGATGGAGAACTGCAGCAGAGGGCGGGTACAATGCTCGGCCGAAGCTACGGCTAGATCCTTAGGCAGCTTAGTGAATAGACCCCACAGTTTTATTACCTGTTAATCCTGCTAGTAGATGGGTTATTTATCTATTTTCTTTAATAGGGTGACAATGCTGTTCATTCTGCAGTGAATTTGATTTTGCCAATAGTTACACTTTAAGCTTACATAACTTTGGCTGTTTCATGCCAAGGACATCATTAGTAGAACTGGAAAAACAAAAATGGCATCAGTATAGCTTGTAGCACAAACCCTGACCATATGAATATCCACTTAGAAACTCCACTGGCTGGCAAGTTTGTGAAAATATTCCCTAGAATTCAGCAAAGGGTAAAATGATGGAGTTGCACTTTTTGCGCCCCTGCTCTATGAAAGTTTGCAAAGGTCGGTTCTCATATCATGCACTGACAAGAGCTTTGTACGAACTAAAATGATCATTTCATTGCTTCTTATATATGGTCCTGGATGCTCAGTTTGCCATGGGTTCATGAATTAATAATTAATATGGCTCTGCCCACAGTTTTAATTTTAATGAAGAATAAAGTCCCATTGTGGGATTTGTAATAGAAGTGATGATAATTAGCTACCTTTGTTATAAGCAAGCAATGCCATACTTAACAACATTTCCCTAAGTAGACTAGATGAGCGAGAGGCAGTACATGTTCTGTTCACAGATGCTCCATAACCTGCTTGAAGTCCCAGTGATTACTGGGTGAGGGGCTCCGAGAATGTCACAGCTGTTCAGGTCATTTGGCAGCACAAAAGAAACAGACAAAAGGTTCCTGGACTTGGTAACATTAGCTCTGACTTTCACGGAAACAGGATAGTGTGGACAGCTTGCATGAAATTCTTTCTTCTAGTAGCACCTAATGGTCTTTTGTGATAGCAAGACAAAACTCGGAAGCCCAAATGGACTGTTAATCAATTTTTCTGTAGATAAAGCCAAGGCAGATTTTGGATAAGGTTTAAAGAAAAAGATGGAGGGAAATATTTTAGTGAGACCTTTATCGCACCAGATTTTTACTTACGACACTCTCAGACCTGTTGTAACTCCCTGACAACAAGATGTTTGTCTGGAAAATGTAATAGAGTTAGCTGGCCTTCTACCGTCTGTAAAAGCATTGCATTTAATTTATATGTGCTTAACAGGTACATGATGATTGCTCAGAGAAAGAGCATTATAGTGAGAGGGCAAATATAGTTTTCAATTTTCAGAGAATATTGTACAATTTACAACATTCCGCCCCCAAAATTCTACAGTCAAGTGTCTGTATTAAAGTCATACATATACACACATCACAGTGGCAAGGGTTTTGATTTACTAAAAACAAATAGTCTGTTCACTTTGCAACGGGAATTGACTTTTGCAGGGTAAGTTTTCCTTAGCTTAGTGAATGTGGTAAATTTTCACTTTGCAAAGAATACCCAATCATGTGCAAAAGAAAATAAAAGGAACAGTAACAGAAGTTAAAAGAAAATAAAAGGAACAGTAACAGAAATACCTGCACAAGGTATTAAGGAATATGTCCCCATGTTTTAGCCCTTTAAAGACCCTGCAAGTACAGAAAAATAAAGAGCTGTTATATGTATTCACTGCAAATGAAAGATATAATTCCAACAATCCCAATATGAAAACAACACAACAGAAGTAAGCATTAATGATCATTACATTGCGCTGATTTTAGTCATAACATTTTAAAATTTAGATAAATCCAAGATATAATTTACCTTTTTTTGGGAATTTCTACTGAATACAGTATAGCTAGAATAGCGGTGCACTTCCTGGTATGTGAGGGTACCTAGACAATCCTGTACCCACACGTTCAAAGTTATATACAGTATCTGCACTATGAATATAAAGCATTGATTTCTCTGACAGCTAGTCTCAGTTTGAAGGGAGATTTGGTGATATTACTACTATACTGCTCACTTTTCTCCTTGCTGCAGGCTTTGACATGAGGAAGTAAGGCCCTGTCTCTAGCAAGTTGGATGCCTCCATAGCTTTAGATACAGAGCTACAAGTAAGTCAGTAATGGAAAAAGATCAGCTGCAAGCTTTTTTTTTGCACAAAGCTCATAGAGTTCAGTTCCTCTTTAAAACCACTACTATAAACATATCAGATACTTTGCAGATTAGCCTTGAATTCAATATCAACTCATGCTTTCTATCCAAGGTGGTGTAATATCTCTTTACTTACATCCAGTCCCCTTCTGGGAGACAGCTAACACAGTAAGTGGAAAGTTACTCCTATAATATGCAAAGATCCTAATGTCTACCTTTGCCTACAACCTTGAGATTAATAGCTAAACCTGAGCCAGCCACCTAAGCCAGCGTCTTAGCGCCATCTAGTGAATGGAAGCTATCCCTCCTTTAGACCCTTAGGGTAAGTAAACTACCTCTTTTATATTTATATACTTATTACAAGTATTTATATAGCGCCAACAATATATGCAGCATTTTACATTCATATCAGTCCCTGCCATCAGGGAGCTTACAATCCAAGGTCCCTGTCTCACATGCACATGCATGCTATGTCTGCCATATGTACATTATCTTATCAATATGTTGTGTTAAAAAGATCTCTCACTCTCTCTTTCTCTCTCCTCTCTATCTCTCTCTCTCTCTCTTTTTTAATAATTTGTATATATATAGCTTTCAACCTAAGGTATATTTAGGTTTGCAAATTGAAAAAAAATTTGTAGAAGAAAATAGAAAATGCTCTTAATACTTAATATAATACTAAATGTAATATTGTTTCGTATAGTATACGGCAAGAAACATTTTTAAATGCAACACATTTTGAATTTATTCTGCAAGCATGTGTAGTTTTGTACTACTGAACACAAACAAATATTTCATGTATAATCTATCTACAACAAAAAAGTTGATGCTATTCTTTACAGTAAACCAAAAATGTATGGACTTGCCAGAAATTTGATTGGAGAAACAGAGAATGCTTATGTTTCCATAGAGAGTTATGGAAGACTTGCATTAGCCATGTCCCTGTTTTATGTGTACATATGGCAGCAGGAGCTTACAAATCTAGTGGTTTTAGCTGAATATACAGCAGTCACTGACTGCAAAATCTGTGCATTGTGCTGGAATAGTGCCTGAGCAAAAGGGTTTTCTTATACCCCTTGTTATTACTTATGTATATTGAATGGCTGTTGCTGTTTCTTATTGGTCCCAACCCAACAGGCTTCCAGATTTCATAATCAGAAAACCTCAAACAAAAATTCAAACACTGCATTCCACATCCTTCCGGCTGCTTCACAAATGCATGTTAGAAGCAAAAAACAAATGCCTGTATACACAAACTCCCAGAGCCTGTTTACATCATCCCATTGCAGCAGTAAAATGCACTCTAGCACACCAGGTGATGGGATTCTCTTTGAATGGCACCCTAACTCACCTACAAAACACACCTGAGCTTTATAACACTGCAAGGCGCGATGTGTTGCTGTGCCCTATTATAAAATTTTTTAAAAAAGAGCAGAATTGCTTTGTTGAGGCCTATTCAAAAGGAATACAAATGCAGTAATCTAGCATGCCATAATACACAATAAAGTACACAGTGGTTCATGTATTGCCAAAATGGAATGAGGTTTAAAAGGGCCCTAATGTTATCATTAAGGCATTTATTTTATTAATAAATACGATTTTATTTGACCTTTCCTTAAAACATTATTTTTTACTTCAGAGGTATCATCTGTGTTCTCTTAATTCTTGTATGAAAAGACATGCCTGTGCACTGTATCTATAGTACATTTTGCCCTAGTCTTGCTCATTCAAACTATTCTGCCACTTGCCAAATATTACACTGTGTAATAATCTGCAGTCTTCTACTTCTTCTTAATTAGAGTTTGATAGACATTGGCCAGTAGCATGACAGTTTTGCATCATTAAGAACACGGACAGTCTTAGGGAACCGTTACCCAATTTATTATATCTCCAGGTCAAAGAAGGCTTATTAAACTAGCTAAAGAAAAGGCTTTAAAAAAAAAAAAAAACTGAATACATTAATCAGATTGTTGTGCTGCTGCTGCACTCTGTGAGTAGAGTGTCAATGAGGCTTTCTGGTAAAAATGTTACTATTCTGTAACACATACAGCTTTAAGGCATCCCCAAGCCTATCATTTAAAAGACTGTTTTCCATGTTGCCCATAAAGCTGCATGAATAGGACCCTCTCCCCACAACATAAATTTTTTTTTTTTGCCTTTGGTACACGGCAGCTCCCAACTTCCCATGCCTTTTTTTTTTTTTAACAAATTAGCTTGCCTATTAGATCTGAAAATTGGTAGAATTAACTAAAAGGATTCACCATTCATACATTTCCATAGTATTCACTGCTGAGTTCAGATTCAGGTTTAGCAGGATTCACCAAATCCTCGGTGAGTTGAACTGGGCAAATTTACCCCTCCCTAGTCATCTCCCTTCTTCCTACCCCCTTACACTGACGTCTAAGGTCTCACTATACTGTATATCAAAGGCTAAGGATACAACAAAGTAATATGTTTCTATAAAGTCAGATGGAACTCAAATACCTTCAGACTGCACACCTAAGATGAGATCCTTAGTGACTTCATGTTAGGAAATGTAGACTATTATGGAGATCAGACAATTGTATCAGAAGCTCTGGTGGGTATTTACATAGAGATAAAATGCTATTATTTACAGATTCTATTTTTATATTGTTAACATAATGGAGGATGCTGATGGTTAAACAAAGATTATTAGTATTTGTATTATTAGTATTATTATTATGCAAGATGTATATAGTGAAAATACCATGAGCTCAGTTTTTGAAAGATTGAGCTCTATGTAGTGTTGTGACATCCAGACTGATATGTCAGTTAGTAAATTAGTGATACACTCTGTAGCACTGCCCTGCTGAGATAAAATCTCTGCTGTAGATCATAAAAAATGGCTGCCTAAAGCAGGGGCGTATTTACCACGAGGCAAACAAGGTGTTTGCCTAGAGCGGCACTTTCCTTGGGAGCGGCCCTAGGCAAACGCCTTGTACTGCATACTGACAGCATGTTTGTATTAGCTCCGTTTAATGTACGGAGCCTGCTTGTGGAGGAGAGGGGGGAGTCGGGCACAGAAGCAGATGTGAGGGGAGAGCCCAGCAGTGAAGAGCAGTCAGCCGGCCACAGAATCGATGATGCTGCACTGAGGTCTGTGATCAGAGGAAATGACGTGTGATGGGAGGAGACGGCAGGAGTTCTAGTCACCGGCGGGACTGTGTGACAGATGGCTGCTCCGCTCTGCACACAGGGACACTTGGACTTGGAGGGAGCGCGGTACAGAGGGGTCACCTGTGAGGTAAGTGGATCGACGGAGGGTGAACACAGTGCTGAGTTTGCTCTATGTGTGAATTACATGGAGTGGGTTCAGACAGAGCAGTGTGTTTTGTTATATAGGAAATGTGACCTAGGTAGAGAGGAATGGAGGCACACAGTGATGGTCAGTATGTGGATACTTTTCTCCCTCAAGGCTTGTTCACACCAATTGTGTTGCATTCCAGAACGCACTTAAGGGGACATTTTCACTTTCCACTGATCAGCCATGTAAGGAGCATTCTTCACACTGACCACCAGAATAATGGCGCCCGTCTACACTGTTCACCGACCTCTGCACTCTGTTACATACTCTTGATCCCTGTGGTGCCCTGACAACAATGTATACTGCTCTGCCAGGCTGATGCCAGCCCAGCCAGTCAATTCTTAGCAGCTTCCTCTTTCCGATGCTGGCAGAAGTGATACAGAGCCCGCCAGTTATTATTTAAACAGACGCTCGCTGTATCCAGCTTCTAACAGGTTATGCAAAATGTTTTAAACAGGAAGGGGTGGGGCAAATTTAGATAGGGGGGGGGGGTGCCCGGGTCTAGTCTTGCCTTGGGCAGCACAAAACCTAAATACACCACTGGCCTAAAGTCCCCATTGGTGCTTATTCTTGTACCGCGGCAGCACTGAGTGGGAGAAAGTTACGTATAGGCGCAGAGTGTGCGCCTATACGTAACTTCCTCCCAGTCACTGCTGCTGCGGAGAAAGAATCAGCGCCGGCGGAGACTTCTTGGGAGTGCGCTCTGTGCGCCCCTACTTAATGAGACTGGCTGGCCGCATGGATGTAGAAGTTAAGGCCGGCCACAGTTGTGGTCGTCTTAACATTTATATCAATGCGGCCGGCTGGTCTCATTAAGGAGGCGCAAAGACTCAGAGCGCACTCCTCAGAAGGAAAACAGGACAACATTTATTATTTTGATAAAAGAAATGACAGGACAGGGGGAAAATGAAAAAATAATGGTACCGTCCCGTTTAAAATGGAACATACAGTGAGCCTAACCATCACCTAAAATGTGAAGAACATCTAGACTGCGGCCCATCATTAAGAAAAGATCTAACTACTGAGAAATGTTTTTACACAAATACGTGTTTTGTCTTGTGTTTCATGTACTCATGTGCTACAAAGCATGGAAACACATTTATGTATTGACACTGGAGAATGAAGGGCTATCACTCACAAATCTCCAGAGCAGCAAACAGATTTTTGCTCTTACTGCAGTGGCCTGCAGGTTATTTGTTGGTTTTATGCCCTATAGACACTGTGACTGTCATCCAAACTTGTCAAAATTGTAGCTATCAGGCAACAAGCGTTACTGAGGAATTTAATAAAATATCACAAACCTGAGTCAGCATTAAGTAATGGCTCTGTGTGCCATTACTGAATCCTGATATAAAGGGACACTCGAACCAAAGAAAAATAATAATAATAATAGCACACAAGGAGTGCAACGTACCTATTCACTACTTCATATTTAATTGAGCCATTGTTCTAGTGCCCCAGTCTACCCCACTAAGTTGAGTCAGCAATCTGGTGATTCTGGAACCTGCCTGCATGTGATGCTGATACATTGCATGCTGGCCCTCACATGCAGTTCTATTCTCAGCTCCCAAACTCACTGCAAGGAAAATGGCTGAGGATTAAACACAGCACGGCAACAAGGAATGGCTACAGCCATACGTTCTCAATAAAAAAAAATCACACATGTTCATCTTGGATGCCTGGATACAGTAAGGTTTATAATGCTTTATCATTCCTTCTTGAAACATTCAATTTTTAAAACTTCATACAAACATACAACAAAAACTGATACTGAACAATCTACATTCCTATTCTTACAAATGGCAGTTTTATGTTTGTCATATGAACATTCTATCACTTCAAACCAACATGTATGAGGCTGAGAAATGGCCACACATTCTCTCTTACACTCTCTAGTATTTGTTAATATTAATACATTTTTTAACTTATTTATCATTTATTTAATTTTTTAGCAACATTCATTGCAAATGTCAATAGGGGATAACCATAAATCATACATCATCTGAGTCTACACAGCACATGAGTTCCGAGGTAAGGAGCACTGGCATCATCATTATGTGGTACATGTAATAAATGTTTGAATACGAAAGCGCCTGCAGTCTCTTACTGTACCTGCATAGTTAAAGGCTGAGAAAATATAATCTAAAGGTAAGAGCTGGTGAGGTAAATATTGATGCATTTATATCTTCACAACACATCACTGATAGATTCACCATTTACAGTTGGGCAAAAAAGTATTTAGTCAGCCACCAATTCGTTCCAAATCAGCCAATGTGATTTGTCTGGATCTGTGTTCTCATTTTGTCTCTCATAGTTGAGGTCTACCTATGATGCCAATTACAGGCCTCTCTCATCTTTTTAAGTGGGAGAACTTGCACAATTGGTGGCTGACTAAATACTTTTTTGCCACACTGTATATAGACAATATGCAAAATGAACACTAGTAAAAAGGTCGGGGTGATGGTGAAAGGGGAGAGAGGAGGGTTGGGTAGAGGATAGTAGTGGGGGGCTACTCCCTTTTTCTGTGGCACCTCCAAGCCCCCATCATTCAGCCCAATGGGTTGTTAGAGTGTGTTGGTAGAAATAAAGGCAAAGGCTATTGAAGAAAGGGAAGGTAGGAGTGCCTTAGCAAATGTTCCTATAGGGACAAAGTTTTGGTATAAATGTGTAAAGTGTTGTTTAGTCGTGCTCTAAGATATTCCATGTTGTGAATACCATGCATGCGCTTGTATAGATCAGATTTAGATGCTCCAGCAGATTGTCTCTCTTTTAAGGCTATTCAGCTTCCTGCAGCAGTCAGAATGTGGGCAACCTTGCCTGGTGTAATTGCATATTGAGAATGAATTGGAAATTACATGGGGCAGTTTAACTGATGCAGGGGAAGTGAAATATAGGTCTTGAATAGCAGAGAGGAAATACCCATATACAGCATGCCTATATATTGTAAAGTCTGGAGCATGAAAAGCCAACTAAGGTGATCAAAGGCCTTTTTGGCATCCAGGATAAGGACTAAGAGACTTTTTTGTTTGTTATTATTTTTGAAAAAATGTTTATTGCTTTTATCCAACATAAAACTTTTTTCTCCTGGGGAAAACAAACTTAATCACAATTTCACAAACACATATATATATGAAAAACCACATGCTTACATAAACTTTACCAAACTAACACATTACTACAATGTATACATCATTCTACAATGTATTTTATGATGGTCAGTGTAAACTTGTTATAACCTCATTTCATTCATACCACCTTAATACAAGAAATTAAAAAAACCTATACTTAAAGCTAGGGATGCACCAATATATCGGCCGCCAAAAAATATTGGCAGAAAATGGCACTTTTGGCAAAATACCGAATGTGCCATTTTTCTGCCGATATAGCTGTGCATCTCTGCTTTCTCTCCTCCCAGCTGGGTGCTGCTCCGCATCCCAGCAGAGAGGACAGAAACTGTCACAGGCGTCCGAGCGCTGCGGGAGGAGAGTGCTGTGAGCAGTCGGCGTCTCTGGGCGGAGAAGCCAGCACTGTCACAGGAGGCCGGTGCGGGGGAGGAGTCAGCTATGAGATTGAGCTCTCCTTCCCGCACCGTTAGCTCAACCTCCTGTGACAGCATGTCAGGATGGAGAGTGGGTACAAACACTCAGTGATCGCTGAGTGTTTGTAAATAATTGAGGACAGAGTATGTTTACTATATCCTCAATTATGAATGAATGGGAAGTGATCTACATCACCTTCTGTGCATTCATGATTGTGGATATAGTAAGCACACTATATCCACATGTTACGAATGAACAGGAACACTCAGTATAGAGGATTCCTGTTCATTTATAACAGTGGCTGCAGAAAAAAGAGATTGAGGACTTTGTGTTCTCAATCTCTTTTTCTATTTTAAAAGGGAAATATCAGAGGTCTGTTTATACCTGATATATTTCCCCGAAGCCCCTAAGGCCCCATTCACACTGAGCGATTCGCAAATCGCGCGTTTGTCTCGCCGTTTGCATTTTGCGCGATACCGCGCGATTTGTCTTTGATTTGATTGCATTTAGCAAGCTGGAATTGCGGCAAAATCCGCTCCAAAAAGTGTCCTGCTGTAGCCACACACGACCCGCAAAAGCAGGACCCTTTGCCCCATTGCAAAGCATTGAAGAGCGATATCGCGCGGTAAATAGCCGCGATATCGCGGGAATAACCGCGCGATAAATCGCTCAATGTGAACGGGGCCTAAAGGTAAAGTAAAAATAAAAATATTTAATAAAAATAAATAAATAAAAATAAAATGTAAAAAAGATTAAAAGTTTATAGAAAAAACTTTCAGCTTTGAAAGTGATTGGAAAATCACTAGAAGTGGAATAATGGGGAAATATTACACTGGGCACTCTTTTTTCTGTGACAAGCATCTAATCTACTTTGGAGATATTTCACTTCCTATTGCTTTCCCATAAACGCCTTGAACAATTAAAATGTACCCCATTATACTGAAAAAGGTTCTCTAGGTCAAATCTAGACATTGGAAGTGGTTACACAACCTTTCTTGTAAATTGCCTGCCCCTACCTGCCTTTATACAGTGGAAACCGGTACATACATTCCACTCACTTCTTTCTTACTGTCTGCTAAGCAGATGCTGTAAGCCATATGTAGCAATGGTGATACAAGAGATAAACTCTGGGACAGAGCCGTAGCTAGATCCTTTTGCACCTGAGGCAAGAACAGAAAATTGTGCACCCCCAACAAGGTGTGTGATGTCACCCAACACTGCACACACGCAGCGACATGTGACATCATGCGCTCCGCCTCCAGAATTGAGAGCCGGTGGCTGGATCCGAAATAGCATACAAAATAAATTTTGTTTGACAAAACAAATTAAAACATTTTTAGTTTCTGTTAATTCCATCTGAAACCAATTTGTAGTCTTTGCAAATGTCTAATAATATGTGTGTGTGTGTGTGTGTGTAGGGGGGTGTTATGTTTTTTTTTTATTTTGGCCCTCTCTCTCCTCACTGTTTGGACATCCTGGATGACAGCTCGCTCCTCCACCCCCTCCTCCTGGCTGCAGTTCTCCATTTCTCTTCGGATCCCTGCTGCCTCTACCCATACAGTTGGGGGAGAGCAGCAAGGATCTGAGGAGAAGATGCAGGCTGTGCCGCCCCTCTACTCCCTGCCCCCTGAAACTGAGTTGTGTTGGCCACCTGGAGCCCCTATTGCCATGGTGCCCTGTGCTTGCCATGGCAACAAGGGCGGGGTCAGGCCGGCCCTGGCTGCGCCCCTTAATAGCTGCACCCTTCCTATGGCCCTGCTCTGGGAAAACACTGAGCTAATTGTATGAGCATAAAAAGAGTGATATGAATCAGCAGGACACAGGTAAGCATTGTCATAAAAAACAATATTTTACTACTAAACAGCCAGCCTAGGCAGTCAGGATCAGCTTTCCCCTCTATCAGTCATTAGAAAATGTACCTTATCAGGTAGACTGTAGATAATGGCATTAGCAGGAAACAAAGGCAGGTCCTGCATATGTAAAATGGCTGCCTACATGTAGGTTTTCATACATTAACAAATAATATATTCATAAGACATTATGCTAATATATTTCACAATAAATAAAAAAAACCCATTAAGGACCCCCTTCACATTCATACATTGTGGTAATGCATTGTAAAACATGTGAATACAGCTGGTGCAGACAGGCCTGCTCTGCAGTTCAATACATCACACTTTCTGGATGATGCAATAAAAAAAAGCTTCAGGTCAAGAGGTTTGTCCACTCAAAATGAATGAATTAATGTACAGTATTCTATTGTGTGAAACACTTCACTTTAATGTGTGCAGCAAGATCAGATTAAGCACTGAAATCACACCCCTAAAGGCAGCAAAGCAAGGAGAAGGCTTTTCCCCATATACTTAATGCTCATACTGTAAATTTTGTGTCCCATTGTTAATACAAATAATCATCATATATAGGTTATTTACACATTATTACCATATTCTAAACACCAGGATAACAAGTAATCCTGACAGAAGGATATTAAGGACACCAAAAGGTTTGTGCCTACAGGCTCCAGTGATGAAACTCCATCTTTGGTGTGCAGTAATGCCGCACAATTAAATGTATACATTTAAAGGGTCCCTCAAAAATGACAATTTCCCATTAATTTCATTGTATGTTCAAGACAGCTTCAAGACAGCTTAATTCCATTATCTACATCTCAGTGGAATGCTTGGTTTGAAGAGAGAAACTCTGAATCATTTGGGTCAAATGATCAGGATCATGGACATGCTTCCTTTCACTCAACAAACATATCTGTTATTCCATGGGTGTGATTTCCCTGTTACTACTAATTGGAAACCTTGTATTAGCTTCATTCATTTAGCTTTATCAGAAGACATTAGTAGAATATTGTAAAATTATTCCACATAATCGCTAGCACAAGTCCCCAAGCATTCTAAGAGACTTATTACATAAAAGCACCAAAAATACAATACTATTTGATAAAGTCTATCCACATTTAGTGGTCCTACTTTCAAACAGGCACATTAGAGAAGTCTATTTCTGAAATGTTGATCAGTACAAAATAAGAATTAAGTATATATCTGTGAAAGTTGTGTTTGAAGGTAATGTTAAAAGAAAAAGTTGATAAAAGTATCTCGTTATTTGAATTATTGTTTTCTTTTTAGTGACTTTTTTGATGCATTTAGGATGTACTTGAGAACTAGAGAATTGACATTTGCATGATGTGCTACTATCCACAGTCCAATGACATTTACAAATGAAAAGGATTACTAGACTGTAAGTGCAATCTCTTTTTATCTATAATGTATAACATTTCACATTTCCCTGTGTGATAAAAAAAGGCAGTAAACGTATGTTTTCCCCAGATCCATTGTATATGCCTGAAATAATTCTAAATAAGGTACTAAATTCAGATAATCGATGTAATATTAGAACAATCAATCACTCGTCCAACCTTCTGACAATCAGTTTATTTTGTATAATACATTTTGAGTATTTATAAAGATGTGACTAAATCAGTCTTTCAGTGACATGAACCTGGCACTGTTGGCTCTTTAGCCATGGCTTTGTCCCTGATCTCTAACCTACCACTAACGCTTGTAGCGAATCCTACCCCCCCCCAAATGTAATAAATTGCACTATATACTAGATATACCGGCTACGTTAGTTTTCTTTTTCAGATGTTTTACATTATTTTTGCCTGCTGATCCTGTCAGTAACACTTTTTGTCCTAGGATGACAACTTTCACCAGCTGTACCATGTCTATGGTCGATGAGACAACCTAAGATTGCCGGTGGTGTGTTTACATTGACGCAGTACCGGGGATCTGTCATTTAGTGGTGGGAGTGCAGAGTCTAAAGTTAATCAGGGGAGAGGTCATCATGGATTTACATGGCTGGATGCTATGATTGATGTGGATTACATCGCTGGACTATGTGATCGATGTGGATTCACTTCAGGGGACATTAATAATATTTTTTCTGTTTCATTTTAATTAAAGAGCTTTTTCAAACGGTTTGATAATATAACTTTAACTGTTTGTGGAAATATGTAAGTGATACTGATGTAATGCCCTGACGTATTACCCTGGGAGGTGTGGATAACTGGGTGCCCCACTATTATCACCAAAAGTGAAAGAAAATCCTAGAGTTTGAGTTGTCACAAGAACAGGAATAGAGGGTAAATCTTCCAATAGGGGCACTAGTTTTGGTGGTTCTTTTGACCACCAGGGATTTCCCTCTCTTTGGAGGAATTTCCTCTCACTTTCTGTTGTGGCCACAACAGTAACAGGAAGGAAGTGATGGAGCATCTCCTTAATAGAACACTGATGCCAAGAACACTGATGCCAAAAAAGCTGGCAGGGGTTATGACCCTTACCTACTTATCAAAAACTGATGTTTTGGCTTCAATTTTACTTTAAGTAAATGCAAGCTATTATTTATAGGTATTAGTTGCCTCTCAAAGAGATCACAGTACGTACCCAAATATGTAAATATCTGCATCTCTCTCTGGAAGGATGGCACCATTCTTGTTCAGGCATTATCCAGAGTCACAAATAACTGATACAGACCAGCCTCCTTTTGCAGCCTCTTACCTTATGACTTTCTACAAAGTTACTGCTATGTATGATCATTGTGGGAGAGTAGACAAAGGAAAGGCTTACTACTGTTTGCAACAGATCAGTGACATCATCTTATCCTCAACAACATCTTATAACTGGAGCCCAAAGACTAGTTTTGAATGATAAAAGGTACAGCATTATTTAAAAAATATATATATTGCTGATCTATATCGTGACTTGTCAGGAATCTATTCATTCAGATTTTTAAAGTTACTGGGAAGTCCACTTTAAAGTGTATTTCCACTATTGCAGTCAAATTTGAGAAAACCCCTCTATATGTGTGTTATGTGTTCCTCTTCACACAGCATACTGAAAAATGTTGCTTATTATGAGGAATGCTTTATTTAGAAGATCCATTTACACTTACAAAAACAAGGAAACAACTGGCATCTAATCTCAGGGCAAATGCCAAAAACAATTAATTTTCACCAGTTACCTCCTTTATAATAAACATAACCTACATATAGATCATAATGTCCCTAACTAGGTGATAAAGTGTTGCTCAATTATTGTTACGGCAAGGCAAGGCGAGCTGGTTGTGATGTAATAGTAAAGGGTCAGTATTTAAAAGCCTATAGTTATATCTGTAAAAAATAAGTCAAAGCAACTGGAATTGCTGTATTTTTCTTGAAGACGTTCCACTGGTCATCCGACCAGCTTTCTCAATTCAGAATGACTTGTACAAAAATTATCTGGGATTAAATATAGTGAATGTTGCTCCAATCCACATAATCTGTTAATCATAACCAGGTGTTGATTGCATTTGCATAATTGGAGCTAGGATGTGTTATTAACCTGCCCAGAGAGAGGTGTTAAAACAGCATTGTATGTTACAGACAATAGATGTCTCACCGGATGACCAGTGAAACGTCTTCCAGAAAAATACAGCAAGTCCAATTGCCTTGACTTATTTTTTACAGATATACCATGACCTGGATACAATAAAACCTTCACAGACACAAAGCCCTCAGTTGTTCAACCTCAAGATAACAGTTAATATTGATAAGAAATGAGAACAAAACCAGGTACATGAGTTTCAGCACATTGGCCATCTTACCTGCTTGATTCAGCCGAAAATCCAAACGAAAACAGCTTACTGTTACAATTCTACTAAAGAATTTTTGTAACTTTGTAATACATATTAGTTAGATCCTCATGTGAGTTTCCAACCATTAAAAATTTACACGAGTCGCCACTTTGAAAAAAGCCTTTGAATAAATCAGACATTCCTTTAAGAATGATCTGCTTTTGATTAAATCAATAGAAGACAATAGCCTTAGTCTATAACATACGTTTGGCTATACAGTATTTGCCTTGTTATACACAATAGCAATAAAAGTAGATCAATATGGGGCTATGTCTAAATTGCTGCTTTCAAGTCATACATTGAAACCTAGTGTGGAGTCCTAGAGATTTATAAACCTTAACTTTAGGAGAGTTAAAATAAATGAAATTGTTTCACACTGGACTAACAAGACCTTTTGCTGTGTTTTAAAACGGAACACTTGGGACAAAAACTTTCATTCGAATATATTTCTCAATAGCCACATAGGATATCAATTCACTTTGTGTGCAACTAATACATTTTCCCAAGCCAGTTAATACCTTGTAAAGTAGCTGTGACATCATCACTGTGTCTCACATAACCTGTGCAGAGAACGGAGCTATGAGAGAGACCCAGCAGGCTCCACCCACTACAGGCTGCCTGCAGAAAACTACAAGAGGAGGGGGGACACAAGACCAGTCATCCTGTACAAGGAGAGAGAGCAGGAATGACTGGTCTTTATTACAGGAAGCTGCTCATCAGAAGCAAATTTCACACTTGATTACTGCACAATACTGCACTGGTCAATATTTGCTTATCCTACTTCAGCTTTAAATCTTCTTAGTAAAATATATAATTATAATATACAGTATATAACCTATAGATGGCATTTATTTGGTTGATACGGTCTACTGCTTTTCGGACATAACCTCTGTGCACTGCTATGATTTAATAACCAGCATTTACAGTGAAATCAATCAGTGAAATGCTAATTTTATCCAGCAAACACTGTAATTGGCCAAATGCAAACAAACAGATTATACTTCTCCTGTGTGTTTTTTTTTTTATTGATATCCAACACGCTTTATTGCAAGTTGTGCACTATGTGAGGTATGGTAAGGAGCCTACAGTGAAATTGAGAATTGCCTCTTTGTCATTAAAAACAGTGATGGCCTATTTGTTAAGAAATAACCAACTGTTTTGAGAATGGAGCAAAAACAAATGTTCAAAGGTTCATTCATACAGAATAGTGTGAAGGGGTGAAATACCTCATTATGGCCACTAGACGGAGCTGGTAATCATAGAAAATAAGTACATGTTAGTATACAATTTAAGAGCACACTGGGGGGGAATGGACATATACGGTAAATATAACCATTGCTATCAGGGCCGGCCTTAGGCCTTTAGGCGCCCTGTGCGAGAAAGCTTTACAGCGCCCCTCAGTGACCACACCCCTCAGTGGCCACACCCTTTAGTGGCCACACCCCCAGTAACCACACCCATTTATCACCCATATTTTTGGTAAAATATAAAAAGACGGGGTCATGTCGGGTAAATAGACACCAAACATGTCATGCTTTAAAATTGCGCGCACCCGCAAAATCGCAAAAAATTACCATGCCCAAAATTGACCATAGGTGACGCTTTAAAAGCTTTTACCGCTCATCAGTTTAGTGTTATCAGTGATTGATAGCCCTACAATTATTGCTCTCATTCCGACGTTCGCGGCGATATGTAACATGTGCGGCGTAATGGGCGAAATCGTCGTTTTCACACGTATGCGCACCCGACGCCTGTTTGCATGCGTGTATGTATGGGGGGGACTTTAAAAAAAAATTTAATTCTTTTTTATTTGTAACTTTACATTTTTGTGGGGGAAACTTTATTGCTATCACATAGGGGGGTTAGAAAACCCCCTTATGTGATAGCAAAATATGTGACAGGTCCTCTTTATGGAGACATCAGGGGTCTCCAAGACCCCTAATGTCACCTAGGACCCCCCTGAAGAAGCTGATGAAGCACAGATCTGCTTCATCAGCTTCTCTCCAGCATCTGAAGCTGGAGAGTGACACAAGAATGCGGAAGTGATGTAATATACACCACTTCCGCATTCTGACAGCGGAGAGGGGACCGGAGGGAGCTCGTGTACCGAGCTCCCTCTGATCCCCTGTGACAGAGGCCATATGCTGGTCCCGGGCTCGCAATGGGCACAGCAGAGCCCGGGACCAGCTTGACAGTGGGAGGGGGGGAGCCGGGGAGGGCGCAATTCACTGGACCTCATACAAGCGATCGCTAGTATGTTAACAGGCATCGCTGCCTGTTTTCAAATAACGGGCATTTCCCGCTCATGAACGCTCAGCGGTGCTCGCAAGGGGGCGTGGCTGAGCAGACGCCTAAAGACTAAAGAAATTGAGGATTTGGTGTCCTCAATTTATTTTCTATTTTAAAAGCAGCAAATAATAACCAGCTTTCCACTTTTCAATAGAAAAGCTGGGTGTCTCAGGGCAAACCCCCACAGTGTGGCTGCTCCATTTTGTAAAGGTTATTAGGATTTCTCTCTTATCACACAGTGTGCCAGCTCCATTTTGTAAAGGTTATTAGGATTTTCCTCTTATCACACATGTAGTGTACACTTGCTTCATGAGTTCTATGAACATCACTCCCTCCTCAAAAGAAAGAGCCACAAACAATTTTTTTAAGAATGTATTAAAATATATTATAACAATATAAAACTTTATAACAATAACAATATCACAAAAATTACTTAAAAATTACTTTAAAAAACTCTTTATATATAACTATACAGAAAATAGAAAAATGTATCCACCCTGAGCAAGAACATCTGTTCAAAAGTGAAGTGAGAATATCACAGTTGATGACAGTCCCAGGGGCTAAAGCCTGAATCATGAGCCAGCAGGTCTTCCATCATCACATGTGACGTGGACAGTTGACTGGGATATGCATATGATGCAGATAGTTGGCTGGGCCAGTGCTGGTAGGCGGTCTGAGAGATTGCTTGTGGAGGGTAAGGTTGTGTGGGTTGTGGTTGTGGAGGGTGTTGCTGTGGAGGATGTAGTAGTGAAGGGTGTGGTTGTGGAGTGTATGGCTGTGGAGGATGTGGTAGTGTAAGTTGAGGGTGTTGTTGGGCAGGGACTAATTGGCAGAGAGGTGGCGGAGCAGGACTCTGTTGTCGGCATTCTGCAAGGGCTGTGGCTAATATATTTACTATTTTGCTATTTTATTTCTCAGGAAACAATTGAAGCATCCCCGCCATGCCTAGGAGAAAATGTGCCTCTGCCGAAGTTTGGGCAGGGGAGTGTTGATTTTTTGAAGAACTCTATTTCTTTCTTTCTTTCTTTCTTTCTTTCTTTCTTTCTTTCTTTCTTTCTTTCTTTCTTTCTTTCTTTCTTTCTTTCTTTCTTTCTTTCTTCCTCCAACACTTTTGAAGTCCTAGGGGCTTGTTGTGTCTAACAGCCACATCAACTCCTAGCCAGGGATGTATCTTCTGCAAGGCAAACTAGGCATTTGCCTTTAGCGGCACCTTCCAGAGGGGCGGCAGAATACGCAGACCCAATACCAGTAGGGTAAGGGAAAAAAATTATAATATAACCTGGTGCTTTGGACCTAATTCTTCTTGGACTGGGTTGGACTGGGGGACCTTCCTCAATCTGGCTGCTGTTCAATGTGTATGTGGCCCTTGTCCAGATGCACTGGCAGCTCATGCGCCGGACCTCATTGGGCACTAACACCTGAATCTCTGACTTCAGGCAGCGGAGGGGCTTCCACAGGAATGCCAGGGCTGAGATGCAGACGTCATCGTGTTCATCAGCACCTCCATGGTGGTGAATCCGGGGAAGTGCAGCCTGTGAGCTGGGTTATGTGTCTAGAGCAGGGCGAGGATAAAGTTACAGAGCCCAGCAGCCAAGGCAGAAGATGGGTTACTGCAGAACTAGAGGGCCCAGCATATTAATTTAGAAGATCAGTGATGTAGCTCCAATGACTGACAGGTTACACAAAATATCTTAAACAGGAAGTGGTTGGGCTAATTTAGATTGGGGGGGGGGGAGGAGCCCGAGTTTAATCTTGCCTCGGGCCGCTCAAAACCAAAAGACACCACTGCTCCTACCATCATCCCTGATGTCACTCACCTCTGGATAAGCCATGCTGCACTCAACACTGCAATGTAAACACTTTAGTCATGTGAAGCATGCAAATATTACAAATAATACACATATTTTTGAACTTTGGAAACTTTGGGCCAAAATGTTTACAGGTTCATCACCAGAAAAAAGGAAAACCTATAATGCAGTGTATAGCCTTTTCCCCATGTCAGCTAAGTCACAAGAGCCAATAATTTGAAGGAATGAATAACCTAACCCTCCAGCTGCCATATTGTCCTAGACTTCAATATGGTTGGCTATGAAATTTGCAAACTTCATACAAGCAAGATTTGCAAAATTGTTTGCGAATTGAACCCAGATAGATTCGCTTATGCCTATTGCATGCTTATGCCATTACATAAGACGGGCACTGTTTTTGAGCACATTGTTTTGCCCTAACTGATTATGTCTGGTCATTGTCTGCATATTTTATACTATTTGTTCACACTGAGATGCAATGAGCACAGTCACCAGTACATACAGTACATTGGACATTTGGACATTTTTAACCAGACCCTTTGACAGCCTTATTTCTATGGTAGCTGCTTACCCCATTCAGTGAAGTTAGGCTTTCCCCATCCACGTTTGCTTCCTTCTGAGATAACCAGGACCAGCAACATCTGCTAGCACTGCTCACCTCCCCTGTCCAATTTTATTCACATTAAGAAACCTATTCTTCTACAGCACAACATTTCCATTTATAGACCATCTAGCCAATCCGACCCTTGTAGGTCTTGGACAGCCTAAGATGCTCCAGCACTCAAAGCTTCAGTCTGCGCTATAAAGGTCTCTTTGAGTCTGCAGATTGACACAGCTATGTTCAATGTTAGTTCAGGAACAGATAGTATTTTTTCTTTAAAGCGGAGTTGGTGGTGCTGAACACAATTTTTCTCTCAGCGTGAAATCTTCAGTGCCTTTAAAGACATTCACCCAGTCTTTAGCTTTCAGCTTCGGCTCAGTCAGAAATGTGTGTATACCTCCCTACCTCCTCTTGTGTCCAAAACTGATAACTTCTAAAAACACAGTTTTTCCTAGGATTGTATTGCTTCTTGAATTCTAATAACACTTCTGTCATCTTGTGTGCTTGGGTATTCTTATACACTATATTTATTGTTGTACAACTCCAGCGCTTCTTCACCTATGATGTACAGCAAAATGGCCATTTTCTGATCATCTGGGTATTTACAAGCATCGGTTATAGTTCTAGCTTTTTTTCACATTCCTTTTTTTCGCTCACTGCCGTTCTTAGGATGCAGCTAAGGATTTGGAGTCTTAAATTCCTCACTATTATCAGACACTCTCTTTATAACTGTGGAAGGCCAAATTTACATATACACATCGTCTTGCTGTACCCAAGTTAAGGTGTGTTATTTCATACAATACCATGCATTGTAGTAAGCAAGTTCTTTTATCTTAAAAGGGCTGCCAAGGCACTGCAACTCACAAATACCAGACATGCACCTTATTTCCAATTCAGTGCATCACAACACATCATGGTGCATTGAAACTCACATGTCTTCCATCTAACAGTGCCACTGGCACCAGTACCTGCTTTGTAGTTGCATTATCAGGGAAGCTGTGTATACTTATTGCACATCTCCCCCATGCAAGTGCAAATTATGTTCTTTATTAAAAAAGCTTATAGCAATATTGGAATATCCCCTATGCCTCTTGAGAGCTGCAATATGTTCTGTGTCATACATTTCTGAATGAACTTAAATATATGACTGTGTTGAACCAATCACATGGACTGGCTAGCACAGAGCTATTTGGTTGTGCTTTACCAAGGCAGAAAAAACATCTGGAATATTTCTGTGTTCTTGCCTTTGTTGTAATTTCTATACATATAAAAATATGATACCTAACTTAAAATTCCCATTACCATATAATAAAGTAAAATAAAAAAAGGGTAAAAAAAAAAAAAATCACCAACACTACACTTACTTTTCAGTCCTCTGGAAATTAAAGAAGAATCTTAAGCCTTGCAGTGGGGTTAGCACTGCACTGCAAGGGTTAGTCACATAGGGGTCTATTCACAAAGCTGCCGAAGGATCTAGCATAGCTTTGGCTGATCCTTCGGCTAGCTTCGGCCCCAGGATCCCTACGGTTCAGTAGAACCGAAGGGCTGCTTTACGGGCTATTCCCTGTAGCCCGTACAGCTCCCGAAGTTGGCTGAGCGGCGCAGTCGAGCCGAAGGCATATGCCTCGGCTCGACTGAGCCGCGCTGAAAGCCGAAGCTGGCCGGCCATTGGCCGACAGTCTGCTTCTGACAGCTGGGCGGAACCAGCCGTCATCTCACGGCTGACTCCGGCCACTTGCAGAGAGATCAGCGTCCATGGTTACCAGCTAACCAGGGACGCTGTCATTACACACTGAGAGCGGCCTCTCTGTGTTCTCAGTGTGTAATGACAGATGTCGTTTCTGGTTACCTGGTAACCAGGAACGCATCTGTCATTCCTCCCCCGAACGCTCTGGGAGTCTAATAGGCTCCCGGCCGCCCGGGAGAGAAACACTTTCTCACAATAAGGTTCACCCTTTCCCTGCTCGGTTTTTCCTTTTCTTTTTTTTTCTTCTGGCGGCAGCACTTTCACACTGAGGAAATACACGAAACAATACAGTCATAAGTATCTGTCTGCTAAGCTCTATTCATTTATTACTAGAACGGTCAAGGATCTTGCTAAGTTTTATTTGAAAATACTGAAAAAAACAGAAAAGTGGACAGCAGTAAAAGACACAGCTGTATACAAATAGTATCATGTCCCTTCCACAAAAATACATAAAATATACTGTAGCTAACATAAAATGAGTCCAAAAGTGTACACAAAAGTGCAAAATAGGCAAAAATACAATTTGCCATTCATAAATGAACATTAATCAGATTTTCTTCAAATTCAAGCCAAGGAACAAAACTGTTAAGTTAGCAAGTGTCAATATTTCTTATTAAACAATGTATACATTCATATTTCATGACTATTAGTGATGACACAGTTGTATTGCAGAATATGTTCAACAAAAGTGCAGAACAAACAGAGTGCACTAAAAGTGAGTTTATTATAAAGCAAAAAGATTTACAGCATGGTTAAGAGGGACAGCTTCATGCTATAAAAGTGATAATTCAAAGTAAAGCTGTGGCATCTTGAAAGACGGTGAACTGGTCCTAAGCTGCGGGCGGATGCATCCATTTTCAGCTTAGTCTATGGCTGCATGGGCCATTTTAATGTCTTGGTGAGACATGTAATCATCTGTTAAATATCATCCTATTACAAGCACTGTGATAACAGGGTGCTGTCAACAAGTGTTAAAAGCAGAATTTATGTCATAAATTAAACAATTAACATTTTCCCCACTCACACAAATAAGAGTTAACCTATACAGAGAAATACTTACCTAAGTCTATGGTCCCTCGGCAGCCCGGAGTCTGTTCCTCAGCTCTCCAGTACTGGAACAAGGGCAGGCACTCCCACATCATCATGTACAATGCAGGAACAGCGCTGACCAGTGGTCCTGCATTGAACATGAAGGCAAGAAGGATGGAGGCAAAGCCGCTCAGAGATTAGCAAGAAGAGAGACTTTAGGGGAGCCAGTTTAGGAGGAAAGCTGCAAGATAATGGATTGGCATAAGTATTCCTCAAGATGAGATCATCTACTAGATGATCTGCGTTGCACAAGAATGTTAATTATTTAAATAATGCATGGAGTTAGACTTTATAATGCATGGAGTTAGACTTTCAATCTCAAAATTGAAGGAAATGAAAATCAACTCTGTAGTGTTCACTTAAAGCAGAACTCTGGGCAAACGTATCTAGGAAGCTAAAATAACAAAGTTATAATCACCAGAAACACAATCCTGGCTTACTCTTAGATTGCTCCCTCCAACCTGCCTCCTCCACTCCAGCAAACCAGGGTCTAAGAGCAAGCTGGGATTTTGGTTTGGGTGAGTATAACTTTGTTATTTTTGCTCCCTCGAAAAAAATGAGCATGTAACACTTTTTTCAACCTCAAATACTATGGGGTCTATTCATTAAGCTGCCGTAGGCAGCCGAGTGACTCACCGACCCCAAGTGAAGTGAGCCAAACGCTGTTCGGCTATTCAGTTCAGGCTGGTACGGCTGATTCCAGCCGTATATCGGCTGAAATCAGCTGTACATCGGGTGGCTTTGTGTGGCTGCTAACATGCTCAGAATGCTCGGCCTACCCGAAGTGCAGAAGGAGTTCAACTCAGCCGATCCAATATCTGGATCGGCTAAGCCGAACCTCCAGCAGACTACTCGCTGCTGTTCAGTCTATTCTTATAGATGCCGAACAGCAGTGAGTAAATAGCCGAATGCCGCTGAGCGGCATTCGGCTCGGCTGTTCTGCTCGGTCCCGCTGTGTGACCGAGCAGAACAGAAAAAAAGTTTAAAAAATAGAAAGCGATTGTGCGGAGCTAGCAGTGATCGCTAGCTCCGTCCAACTGTTTACTATTGGCCAGGCGGTTCTGCTGCCGTAAAAACAAAAAACTAAATCCCCATAGGAAAGCGTAGCTAGATTCCTATTGACTATTTCACTTTGCAATAGCCAATAGCAAACTAGCTATTGCACCCGCCCTCTGCTGCTGTTAATTACCAGATGGGGACCTGATGGAGAACTGCAGGTCCCCCTCTGCTGATTGACAGCAGCAGTGGGCGGGTGCAAAAACTTAGTCTCTAGACATGAAAACACATAGCTAGTTGTAGAGGGTCCAGGAAAGATTTCTATTCAGAATTCAGTTCAGTAGAAATCCAATGCATGTTTAGGTTCTAAAGGTCCCTGGCATGGAACGGGCTTGGAATATACTAAAGAATATGTACTGGAGTAATAAAGCTGGAATAATTCTAAGGGATAAATTGTGTATTTATAAGAAAGCCTGCTCCAGTTGCTGGTCTTGTCTGGACCCAATAAAACTGACACACTAGGTTGATCTGAGTTATAAGCTGACCTACTGCCCTTGTCTTCTGCAGAGCTGCCTAAAGGAAATTCCCCCTACATTGGACAAAGCATCTAAGATAAACTTCAATAAGGATGTCACGAGCACACCAGCACAAGAGTTTCAAAATCAGTGCAAATCCATTTTATTGATAGATGTCTCTCAAATGTCAAGCGCTTTCGGGGCCACACAGGGTCCCCTTCATCAGGCTCAGAGATGACAATATGCGATAGAACCACAGCCTTTACATCCTTTCTATAAACACACACAAATGAAGAACACCATACACCACACTCTCTGATGTCACAATTACATCATATTCCCGCCATTAACAGTTCAAAAATATAAAGTGACATTAAAGGCAAAAATGTTTTTGCCTCAACACAACGTTAATGAAAGCACTTACCTTAAATGATGTCTTTCCAGTAGTTTTCAGCCTTCTCTCCAGCGCTGCGGCGAGTCCCCGATCCAGCGCTGACTCCTCTGTGATTGCTGGTGCTTCCTCTTCCACGGTGTCTGCATGCGAAGACACGCGTCCATAGACTTACCTTGTGTCTCTCCTCGCATCCTGGCCAAAAATGTGAACTGCGCATGCGCCCGCCCCAACATGCTTTGCAGCTGCCCAAGCGGTTTCACATTTTCAGACGGGAGCGCGCAGAGAAGATAAAGGTAAGTTTAAACCGCTGTTAAATCGGTTTTTAAAAATAAAAACTTTTTGCATAGATCGACTGCTTACTAGCAGTAGATCTATGCAAAAAAAGCTGAGGGTTTAGAAACATACTATCATATTAGCAGGAGTTATGAACACAAGTCTCACCGGTATAGAGGAGAAAAGAAGAGAGAAAGATGCCGCTCTGTCAGTCTGTAAAGCGCGCTGCTGTCACAGCCACTATGGTGAATAATGGTCACTGGCTGCCTGGGTAACAAGACGCCCACCACCTATAGGGAATACCTCCACCAACATCGTTAGGTTCCCTCCTAACAGCGCATGTGCCAGGTAGATGCCATCAAACAAAGCCAAACCCAGATTATGGACAGAAGCAGGTCCTGTCCTTTGCGCACGGGCGCTGTGGAGTCAGGTTACCATGGTCACCGAGACGCCATTATGCTCTGAATGCCGGCAATTGGCAACATTCAGGTGCTAGGAGACCCCTGACGCTGGTACCAAATGTTTTGATAACTGATAGAATTGCAGCACAGATAAGCATCTAAGAGGACACCAGCCTGGACTAAGTGATGCAGAGCTCCATATCTTTTTATTGTATTGTATTTTTCACAATTCCCGTCTTAGGATGGTTTGCTGTATGGAGGAGCAACAGAGCCACCCTTGGGCAACAGCTTTGTCAACCTGTGGAGAGGGTCGTGTTAGCTGCGCTAGCAAATTTAGATGGACTTGACTAACAAATTAAATCCCAACTTCAGCTAATACTTTTTTATGCAGGTACAGCAGCATTTTTTTATTTTTTTATTCCTTTTGGGGTAAAGGTTTTACATAAATGAACAAAATTGAGCTCACTATTACCATCACCCCTGTCAGTGGTAAATGGTTTGTCTCACCCCTCTAACTGCCATGTTTGGTCTGTTAAAGGTAGATGCAAAATAACAGATTTACTGGCCAGATCACCCGGGGTAAAATAAAGGAAAACAAGAAAACGAATGCAACCACCACATTTTAACATAGGTAAACAGAAATATCTTACATTTATGCTTTTGAGTTTAGATACACTTCCGGCCTGCTTTGGCTATGAGAACTAAGGATCTCATGTACAGAAGAACTATTGTCATGTATCCACCTTTGGCCTTATACAGAATGTGAACCTATAAATCATTCAGTTCATTAGATTTAAGTCCTAGAATCATGGAGACAGAGCATCACATGTGAGCATTATCTTGGGTGTTCTGCATGCAAATACAGCCTGCCTAGGATCACAGACTCCTCCAGATTGACAACCACCCATGAAGGCATTTTCAAGAGCCTGCCCACTGCTTACATCAGGGCTGAGGACTTTTGAGAGCAGTACTAAGGTAGGGCGCTCTGATATGTTCACTGAGCAATTCCCCTTCCTCATTGAGCAGCCCAGGAAGAAAAGGCACAGTCACCGGTAATCTGCCCTTCAGGTCATGAATAGTGTAATGTTGTATTATCTCAGATATCATACTAGTATTAATAGGAGGTCTGGGTGAGAAATTATTTGAACTCCTCCTATTTAGGTGCTTGTCCTCCAGGACACGCAGGGTCACTTCATCAGGGCGACATCGTGACGATGGTCGCGATGTCGCTCTGATGAAGGGACCCTGTGCGGCCCCAAAAAGTTGGCTTCTTGACGCATGTGACGTATCAATAAAAGTGCTATCCTTTTTGCACATTACAAGTGAGTGCTGGTGACTACTATGTTTACTTGGATTGTTACACCACGCCATCCGTGTCGTCATTTCGAGCACCAACAGATATTTTGTTGGGTTCAAGCAGTGTATGGTGTGCAGGTAATTCTATAACGCTATTTGTACTCCAGGACAGGCACCTTCTCTCATGAATATGTACAATGGTGAATAAAAATGGATATTATCGTCTGCCCGCAATTTTAATGCCTTATAATGGTCACAAATAATACAGTCTAACGCACAGCACCCTGCTGTCCCTTCCCGCCAGCCATGACTTTCTTGCACTAGAAAAACACAAAGGCCCACTTATGACATCATTGGTCCTAAAATCAATTATGTAATGAAAATAAAAAAGTTTTATTTAAAAATGCTATTAGCATGTTGATGGTGGTGAGGGTATCAGGCTGGGAAAAACATAAGCAGATTTAAATTTAGCTTTACATTTTCATATTCATAGTTTAGACTCGTCACTCAAAATTTGTGTAAATATTTCCTTTAATTAATCAAACATCAACCGTGCCTTTTCACACGAAATATATTTTTTCCTGCATTCTTCATATCTTACATCCTAAACAAGCACATTTTTGCTAAATTCTTGCCAGTACAGGATATAAGAAGAAAAGGCAGAGTCAACGTAGTCTGCTTTTTAGGTCATGATTAGCATCATGCTGTATTATCTCAGATATCGTTTTAGTATTAATAGGAGGTCTGGGTGAGAAATTATTTGAACTCCCCCCCCCATTCAGGACAGGCACCTTCTCTCATGAATAGGTATGATGGTGCATAAAAATGGATATTATTGTCTGCCCGCGATTTTAGTGCCTTATAATGGTCACAAATAGTACAGCCTGACGGAATGAACTGACATCCATCAAAAATGCAGTCACCGTTATGCTAAACACTCAATAGCTTTTGTTTCTGTACGTTCCCGAGCAATATTTTACCGGTCTTATATTTTCACATTTACTCTTTAATTTCGCAGTCTTGTAAGACATATTTGAAAAAGAAGTTTGCAGAGAGAAATTGTCTATCATTTTGGAAAAAAAGGCATTTCACATTCTGATGAATGAATTGTGAACTTTGATTGACCTCCTTGTGATAAACATTTTCTATGCAGCAATATGCTTAGCAAGCAATTGTGAAGTAGGTATTCAGGGAAAATCCTTCTGGGCATAAAGGTGAACTGATGGTACAATGTGCCCACACAGCGCTATTCACATACATTCTCACTTATTAACACATATAAATCTTTAGCAAAAGAAAGACAGCATAAAATGTACACAATGTTTACTTGTAACAATGCAGCTGTGAATCTGGAAGACGACTGTGTGGCAAGGCTTTCATCAACGGTTGTACACAATAAGAATGTGCTACAGGTAAACATCATTGTACATGCTTATAGACATGGAAAGTTATTACTGATGATATTATTGTTCATGTGCCATTTTCCAAAGACAAAAAGTGTTAATTCTGCTGGGTATATATCTCCATTTGCTGTGTGTGCAAAAGAAAAATGTGCACCCTCCCACTTCATATTTCTTAAGTGTATTATGGTGGATTGTGCAAAGCTCAGTGACTAAAGTTGTGTGTAAGTACAAGATTGTCAGTTATTCTTGCCCTTCCTCCCCCAGTTGGCTGCAGCATGCCTTCTTTGCAGTATGTCTGACCTTGTTCCTCTTTGGTGCCCTCTGATGACCTAACCCGAAAGCATCATCATTCTGCAACTACTAGAAAATTTCTGTCTCAGAGTGATGATGCAACCCCAGTTCACTTTTCCAGTTCACCATCAGCTGGTCCATTTAGTCTCCACCCTTGCGTGTGCTCAGACCTACCAAGTGTTCTGATGTTTTTCCTGTTCTCTATGTATGACCCTGACTCTGGCTGACTGATCTTCTGGTTCCTGATTCCGTTCATTCCGCTCTCAGTCTTCCCTGACCTGGTGCGGCTGACTGCCCACTTTGACATTGAACCTCTGACTTGGCATCAACAAGGTCCTGGACTTCCTCCATTGTTTTTGCAATTTTTGTTTATTGTTGTTTTGAATAAACTCCTTTTATTTTTAACCTGCACTTTAGTTTCTGTCTGGTTTTTTTTTTTTTTTAGCACACTGTATTTTCCCAGAGACTGAACATACTATTTTATAGCTTTTCACCTGGGTTGTATTTTTGGAACAATGATGGCCAAAGACATTATACAATGGCTGAATGTTCACAAATTATCTTTCCACCATCAATATTGTTATTTACACAAATCAGGTCTAGGGTGTCTAGACCCAAAGAGTTAACCCAGTAGGCTATGAAAAGAGTGCATATTACAGTAGGGTGTATCCTCTGCTTTGCACAAAGCAGATAAATAGTAAAGGGGTGTTGTCTGCTCCCTCTTTTCTATATTGAACTGTATCAGTGATTGATACTCTGCTAAGTAAATTCTGGTATTGCATCACAACTATACAAAAAGAATTGTGGGAATTCATAAAAACTGGAGCAGTCAGCTTCTTTCTTTCATTTTCAAAGCTTAACTGAACAAACTGAAAAGTGAAGCTGATCGACTACCATTGGCAACTGCTCCAGATTCTGTCTGCTTCAGTTTTTATGAATTCCCCCCTTGTATGTTAATGGTTGGCAGCAAGGGAAAGTAGTTGTGTACTCAGATGGGTCAGAGCTCTCTTGGGGGATTTGCTTAAAGGATATGTAAAAAAAAAAAAGATATACTGTATTGCCATTCATTCATTTTGGCAAGATCAACAGGTATTTGTCTGTACTTCCAGAAAATTTACTGTATCTGAAAAATAAAAACGAATGCAACTGCCACATTTAAAGAATGGTGAACTGCAATATATTACATTCTTGTTTTGGGGCTTAGTTATCCTTTAAATAAGAAATTACAGAATAGTTATGGCAGATAAAGTAAAAGCAAAAACAGCACCCAAACAATGAAGTGCAATAAAGTACTAAACATCTTAATTGCAAATTCGTCTGAAGAGGAAACAAGGTAATAGGAAAGTTTATCATTTAATCCTGAATCAATTGGTCAGTGAATAATGTTTTTCATTAACTAGGACCCTTTCCCTGAGTGTGAATTTCACTATGCTACAAAAACATAGCACAAGGAAAGTTCTCTGCCTTTGTGTTGTTGTTTAGAAGTGGCATTTTCTTTGCTGATTATACTGAAGGCAGATTGTGCTCTTATTTTCTTGGTCTATGTAGAAGGCTGTCAGATCACTTCAAATATTGACCCTCACAATAATTGCAGTGTTAAAAACTAACATTGCACTTCTAGATATGAACGGCTACATGTGACATAATGCCCTCCAGTCCCCGTGCTAAGACCTGATAACCTGTGGCTGCTATCAAAGTGTTAGCACAAACTGGCATTTAACATCAGTACATTAGTGTTCAATGTACATTACATTCAGTAGCTCACATGCAGGTGAGAGGTAGCAAGGAACTTCCAATAGATTTGACAACTGTACAGTATATCTCCTGGTTCACACAAAAGAATAAGTGGTCTACTTAGTTAACTCAGAAATTCCCTTGAAGGAAACCTTTCAAGGTAGAAATTTGGACTGCCATAACAGAGTCCCTTCTTAAAATGTTGCCTGACCATCTCTGGCTCTAACATTTCTAGGTCACCAACCTGGAACAAGTATGCAGCCATTGGTGTCAGAGTTCCTTATCTGCATGCTAGATCCTTCTGAGTTACTCAAACTATACCTGAGCCAGTACGTCAGCATGGCAGCACCCAATATCTCCATAAGGAGATCAGCAATGACAGTCTACATGCTAGATTTGTAACATATTTCCTTTAACTGAATGTAAAAACTGCTATTCTTTAGAAAATCATACAATCAGATAAGGATCAATAAAAAAAAACCCCCAGAGATTTAACAAAGTAGAATGAATTTGTCTTTTTATAATGATTAATAAAAAATACTACTCATATAATATTGAGGGGGATAAAGGGTGTGCTGGTTCCAGGGCAGAGCAACAAAAGGTATCCCTAAAGGGAACCCTTGTGCAAACTATGCACGCTTAAGTATTTACATATTCCAAACAAGTAGTAAAACCACATTACAGTGACACTAAACTCAGAGTTAAATAGGTAGAGACTAATGTCTTTATTCAACCTCAAATACTATGTAACTATGTAAAATGCTTTAAGTACCCTAACTATACTATTAACTAAAATGTACCTTATTTGTTTATATCTCAGCTGTAGAGCCTCAAATCATCTCTGAATTGGTGCTGACACCGTCCTTCCTTCTGGAGGGTGGCTACTTTTGTTCCCCATGGTCCCTGTGTGTGTTGTAAAGTAGCCACCGCTCCATACTCACTCCGGTGATGGACTATAATTTCATGTTTAATTTACTAATTTGTATTGAGATTGTAGTCCATCATTGGAGAGAGCTTGGAGTTGTGGCTACTTTATGACACACAAAGTGATTATGGGAACAAAAGCAGCTACCCTCCAGAAGGAAGGACAGTGTCGGCACCAATTCAGAGAAGATTGAGGATCTTCAGCCGAGTCATACACAAATAAGGTACATTTTAATAGTTAACATCTTAATGGTTAAGGTACCATTGAATGCATTTTTAAGATCTAACTGGGTTTAATGTCACTAAGACAAGCATTCATTCATCTCTGTAGCTACAGGCATTGTGAAAAACGTCCTCTCAAAATTCACAACAGAGGCACTGAAATCACAGATCCTTCACCCTTTACTTTCTGTGGAGAACAGAATATTAGCAGCCCTCCGGCCCTCTAATGTTAACAAACAGCAGTTGTTCTAAGTTGTTAGAAACTGAATGTAAACCAGACTAAAGAGCCTTTACTGTGAGAAGTGAGAATCTTTGAGAATGAATTACTTCACAGTGTAAACAACTCAGTTTTTCATACTCTAACTGCTTGTTAAGAATAGGTTCAAACTTTAATGTCCATATCCTGGGTACAAGTGCACTTGAGCTTATTGGCAATGCCATTTATTTATATAATGGCGATAAAAATGTTGGGATCCTAAAACAACTCAAACTGACAAATCAAATGTCATAACATGGAAAACTAACCCTTGGTCTTACAAACAAAGTGGTAAAACTACAAAGGAGACTGTGTAGTGGTTTTGTGTATATTTCATTTATTAATTTGTTCTATTCTGGAATACAAAAATATATATTTTTACATTTAAGTAGAGTAAACATCAATAAATCAAAATCATATAAATTCATCAATGTGCTAGCTCCTGTGAGAAAAAAAGGTGCACAGAGCGCAATAGCTCAAAGCAATCACAGAAATTTATACTCATTGACAGTCAATGACTCCACCCCTCTTCCCTCTCCTTCCGAACAGCTCCATCCAAAGTTTTATTAAATTTCATTTTTATTACTAATTAAAAACATATCAATTTAAAAATGTATATGCTTATAAAATCATTTCTCCCCTGAAGCATTGCATTTAAAAACATTTGTTTTACTTGGAATGATCCAACAGTCAGCTGGGAGTGGGAGCTGTCCATTGTGTTGCACATAAAATAGGGAAGCAATATCTTTCCAACAATCACCTATAGATCTTAATGTTATACTTACATAGTTCCTTATAGCTATAAACTAATTTGACTTCATCTCTCAAATTTCCAATGGAGTGATTTATAATTTAATTCTCCAAGGTGAACCATCAGGTGGTTTCCATTTTTATTAGATCATTATTAGCACCATATATCTATCTCTGTGTCTGTCTTGAATAATAACCAATCAATACCATCACTAGAAACAACACTGTTCCAGAATTTAATGTGAGGTTAAGGTGCATGCCCCTGAAGTTGTGTCCATATGTGAGGGCCATAGCTGCTGACATTGAAGCCTGTCTCATTGGGAACATCACTCATGATGCTGACATAAGACTGCTTGCTATGTCGATTAGTGATTAAATACTCAATCACTGCATGGTAATCTCATTTAATAAAGAGCTTCTGGAATCTTAAAGAAAGAAGCATTATTTTTACTTAGATATGATGCAGAACAATGTCTGCTGATGTTCAGGTGCACAACGGAAACAACTTAGCTGTAGACTGGATTCCAAAGCAGGTATTTGGATTGAGTAGGTATATTTAAAAAGTAGCCCATATCGAACATTATATTCCTATTTTTGCTAAAGGCTGATATAATTGGAAATGATCTATGAATTTGTGCTGACACTGTCCTTCCTTCTGGTGGGTGGATACTTTTATTCCCCATGGTCCCGTTGTGTGTGGTAAAATAGCCACTGCTTCAAACTCACTCCCGTGATAGACTATAATCGCCATACAAATTAATAAACTAACCGAGAGATTTTAGTCCATCATGGGAGTGAGCTTCGAGTGGTGGCTACTTTACAACACGCACAGACATCATGGGGAGCAAAAGTAGCCACCCTCAGGAAGGAAGGATAATGTCAGCACCAATTCAGGGATGGTTTGAGGATCTACAGCCAAGTGATACACAAATAAGGAACATTTTTGTTAATAGTTAAAGTACGTGAATGTATTTTCAAGATCTAACTCCTGAGTTTATTGTCACTTTTAAGTCACAAGGATCTAAGAAGCACCCTTTTTAATGGCAAGAAAGAGATGTCTTCTTCCTGCAAAAATGTGTGTTTCTGTTGATTGATTTGTGTAATGTATACATTCTAGTGACAGGTCTACTTAAACAGACTACTAGGTTTTTGTGAGTGATGGTAAAAAAGGCGTATGACAGGTTTCCCTGCTGATTGTACCTTTTTTAGTTGGCCTTCTTCATTATGTAACAGGTTGATATGCTAGCCATTGTACAACTGCTGAAGACAAATTATACAGTGGTACCTCGGTTCATGAACTTAATTCGCTCCATGATTCTGGTTGCGAACCAAATCAAACTGTGATCAGACCGCAATCTCGACTAGAGGAAGCCATGACCATGTGTCAGAGCAGGGAATATGGCTGCGGTTGTGTTCATCACCATATGCGGTGTTCACGAACAGAAGCGTACGTGAACCAAGGTACCATTGTATTGTCAAATAGTTCCTAGCCTCATAGGAGGCATACTTTCAGGCAACTCCTGAAAAAAATATGAACTCATGGTCTTGAGCTGTTAAAAGAAAGGTCCATCTCTTCCTTGAGCAAAATAATTCTTTAAAGTGCTTAGTTATGTATGTATAATTTGGCTTACATACAGCAGCAGCTCACCAAAATGATTTATGTCAGTTTGAATGAAGCAATAAAATAAAAAAGAGGGAGAAAAATGGTGTGAGATTTCCCTTACTATTCTAACCAGACCCTTATCAAAGCCTGAGCGTGCGTCCCCCCTTCTTCTACATAACAGGTCACATGCCTTTCAGTACTGAGAGGAAGGAGGAGGGGCACCTTGCATCTTCCAACTCTGTTGTCCCAAATAGGAGGTGGGGTAATATGGTGAAAAAATGGAAAGTAATCTGGAAGCCCGCATTATAATAAGGGGGCGAACAGATATTTGCATGCTACTAGGTGAATGAGCAGGGGAGTACATCAGTACCCCTATCAACTCGCACTTAGATTTAAAAGTAAATATATACCGAATAAAAAAATTATTTGATTACAATAAAATGCAAGCATATACTTAGCTGCTTTTAAAATAAATGTTATTAATGTGTCTAGAAGTTAACTGACATAATTTATAACATCCAGCAATGTAATCCATGTGATGTAAATCAAGCATCAATCATAATGCCCCATTGCCCCCTGATGTGTACATGCTGCACTCTCCTTCATAAATGAGAGATCCCTGGTTGCGGTAATGTAAATTGACAGCCAGGAATCCCGGGTGATGTCATTGACCAAATTTGGCCTACAAATAAAAATTGACTATTACTTTGGTGAAGCTGTTCCTGTGCTCGCTAATGCAAAATTGCACTGCAACTGGCCAATTACTATCAAACTTCTGATTATTAATTGCATTAATAATGACACTATGGCTGCTCTGTGCCCCTCCTCCTTTTATAGTGAGGGGGCTGGCACATAAAAAATTGCTATTACGGTGCATTATGGTTACATATGTATTGGCCTAGCAAAGTCATACATTCATTTGCTGGGACCACGAACCTTAAATACACTGGGTTCTCCTTAAACCCATGTTAGGGTCGAACCTAAACTCCACCCCTAATCCGTAGTAAAGCCACTCTCTGGCCTCATATAAAATAACACCAATGAATGCATCTCTGTATACATTAAAATGATAACATTTATTTTTAAATGCAACCAGTGTAAGTGTATAATTTTGGCTTGTTTCCTTCTGTAATCTCTGTGCAGTAGACTAGGGGAGTGAGATGCTGAACTGAGGGCCACTCAGGTACCACATACACATGCATTGATAAAGAACCTACTGAAGTTAGAAGGGTGCAAAGGTTTGTGCTCCTCAGTCTTTCACAGCACCTCCATTGCCCAATCACAGGCTAGGGACTGGAGGTGACCTGGATGGATATCTCTAACTGATCTGACTGATATCTAAAACTGAAAATTTAGGCTATCAACATGGTTGGTACTGTATGTCTACCAGGGCTGTGTAAATGTTAGTGCAGGCTGGATAGAGATGAAATCTGTTTGCAGAAAACACACACGTACATTTTATATAGTTTGCCTGCAGATCAACTAACCTGTTTGAGGTCCTGGATTAAGACAAGATGTACCCTAGTGATTGCAAACCCTTAAGTGGTAGAAAAATATGAATTAATTGTTATATTTAATGTCAGCTCTTTTCTTTATGTGGTTTTTACAAAATGTAAAGTTTCCATTATTGGGATATTTTCCATATTGAACAGTCCATTTAACCCAGATGGCTGTATTTATAAAGTACAAATAAAAAATGAATATTTGTACCAGTTCATGTCTTTCCTCCACAGGCACCTATGGGTGTCTAAACACATGGTCAGAATCATTGTTAAGCTTCCTGGGAGCCCTGATGCTTCAAAAGCTATAATATGAAAATAGCATCTTCAGCTTTCATTCTTGACCCCTCTATTCTTGCCTCTTGGTTTTCACTGTTACACAGAAAAAGACCTACAGGGGTTGATTTACTAACCTTATAAACACACCACGAACATGTATACACCTCTGTAGTGTGTTTCCTCCCCGCATGGGAATCTAAACACCTTTGTAGTGTGTACACACCCAGCAGGTGTGTTGTGCAAAGCCAAGCATGAATTGCAAGGTGATGTTGTGTAAATTAGCTCTATGTTGTGTTGCTTGCGTTGATGAATGCAGGAATGTAAATGCATGAGCTAACCATTTTTGTCTAAACTGTGAAGCAGCATTATATATGCATCATGTGCATGATTTTTCCATATATGGCATTAGTGGAAATATGCTTTAAGAGACTTTTTGGTTGATAAATACGTTTTGCTGTGTGAAAATCACACGCACCTGGTGCATGCGTGTGTTTAGGTTAGTAAATCACCCCCACAGTATTGTAAGCCATGAGAGGTAGGGCTAGGTTTGGTTTCAGGAACTGAGATCTCTAGTGGGTTTTAGTGCTTCTTTCTTTAGAGCTCTACAATGTACCTCACCATGCATTCATGCATATTTTAATGCACAACTGCTCATAGTTTGGAGAAGTTAAGATGAACACACATTTACAGATTGTATCATATTCTGCTCTAGGAATTGAATCTACTTGAATAATGGAAGTGGAAAGTCAGTAAGCCTAATAAACCAAAATTTGACACCATACTGACACTGCATTTCTAAAGGGTTTGTATACAAGGTCATCACTCTTCTGGAAGTTTTTTTGTTAGATAAATGGATGAATATTATGTACTGACACTTGCAGGAGCATCCATATACAATATTGTAATGGGAAAAAACTGGACTTCCCCAGTTTGAACTTTTGCTGTTTGCAAGAACTTTAAAAAACAGAACTCCTGGAGAAAAGTCTGAAATAATTCCTAAGGTTGCGTTAACTCTAGCCTCCTTTTTTTTTAGTTTATTTAAATGCCGGAGAAATGATCTGAGAACTATGAAAAAAAGTTATGCTTTCCAGAAATCTACTTGGCTTGACATGTTTGCACGTGTAAACATGTTGGTGAAGGCCTCTGCTCAGATTTGCAGTCTACCCTGAGCAGTTTAAAGTGAAAGAAGAGGGACAAACTGAGGGACACTCTGAGCTTCCTCTCATTACCTTTCAATGCTTCTAAGTCTTTAACCCTTTGTTAGATGGCGTTCACATCTAGTTTATAAACTAATAATGAAAGCTGCCAGCACAGTTTTTTTGTTTTACTTTGTATTTTGTAAATGATACATATATTTTCTAAATACCCATGCATATGTGTAAATATATATGTTGTGTAAATAACATGTTACAATGAATGAGAAATGTAATTTTTCTAATTCAACTGGAATCCCTAGGTCTGCTCTGCAGGGCTCATCAGTCTGGATCTTTCTTCATACATGAGCTGCAGGTAGCGCTGTAGTGGTTTGAAGCCTGTGTCTGCAGTGTATCATGCATGGTAAATCTACAAGTCATTTTGGTACTACAAAGCTTGGTTGGAACAGCACATGAATTCTACTGGTCAGCAGCCAATGGCCTACAATCCTCCTCCTTTTTGCCCCACTCTTTTCACTGATTCCACCAGTTTATAGGAATCTTTATCTGCATCTGCTGCAACATCTGTGGCCTCAAGTGAAGGTTTGAGAGAAATAGCTTATGGCTCATCCAGCAGGAAAGAGGGTCAGCATGTGGCCACACTTAGCAGGAGTAAGCATAGGCTTCAGCTTCACTCAAAGCCTCCAAACTCCACACTACTCTCTCCAGGTACATCCTTGAGCAGGCATGTGTTTCTTGTTCAGCTGCTGGAGTGAAAGTAAAAAGATGCAGCAATCCATCTGCATGCCCAGCATCTCAATACCAGCTTGGTGAAATTGCTGGATTTACAGCTGCTCCCATGCTATACAGTGCAGTTTCCCCCCTTCTGCAAATCTTTGGCCTGTGCTGTACCACACAGCACAGGCTGTAGATTCGCAGAAGGGGGGAAACTGCACTGTATAGCATGGGAGCAGCTGTAAATCCAGCAAGTGGGTATCACCATCTCTGCCTTCCACCAGCATGTTGAAGGAAATGTTTCCTTTTCACTGGATCATGTGGTCAGGGACAGGATCCACATTACCACAGACACATGTTTCAGTGAGCATGGGCATGGATGTTACATCTCATTAACAGTCCACTGGCTGAAATTGCTGGCAGCCAGGAAGAATGTAGCATGGGGCACACCACTGAAGCTGGTGGGGCCATCCCATGTTGTGCAACTTGGTGATGGTAACAGCTCAGTCACTGCTACTCCCTTATACTCAGAGCCACCAGTCCCTAAACTACCTAAAAATATTTTTTCCAAGTAAAATCAATCAGATAGGGATGCTGTTGCTGTACTTTATGTAATGTAAGTAATATTTTATAAATGATTTACATATACAAATGTCCCCTAGAATCATAATGTTCTATAATACCACATATAGCTTAAAGCCATCTCTGTATTATGTAATTTATGAAGAACTAGCATTTTTTGCTGGTGAAGTTGCCATTTCAAGTTGCATAAAATGGGGGGCGATCTCCCTGCTGAAAGTTTTTTTTTTTTTGCTTTTGCAATCGTAGATGTCTCCTAGGACAGTGCTCAGCTCCCTATGCCCTTTGTTTGACAATTCCTTGGCTATTAGCCTTGAAAATTGAGATAATTGATTTACCTTATTTGCCTCATATTGATTTCAATGGGGTTTGCATTAAAATGAGCAAATTACAAACATTTCAGCATGTTCGCCAAACGCTCTTACTAACCTTACCTGAGCAAGTTTGGCCATCACTACCTACATCTGTACTTAACGATCCCAATTTTCTTTTCATCCCAATTCTAATCCATTTTGTTCACATTTCTGCCAGGCCTTTTTTTCTAAGCAAATGAAAATGAGACACTGGATTTTAATTTATGTGAGTCAGATTATAACAAGCTACTATGGCTTTTGGGAACCTTAGTATCTTAGTATCAACATATATTAAAATAATTTGGACTCTTGGACTTTTTTTGTTACTCTCCTTGTGCTTTGCACAGGCTTTTGTTTCTGTCTGTGACTCCACTAGGGAGATTTGATTCACTTTCTGTTCTTGTGATGTCTGTACAATAAATAGGGTAAACAGTTGTCATTGGGACTGGGAGAAGAATTTATGAAAATCAATAAAAACATTTTTAAAAGCTCCAGCTCTTTTACTCTTTACTTAATTTACTAAATGATGTTTTAAAATAACCGTTCTCCATTCTATCCAAAGCAAAAGAAAACATTTTGACTTGAGTTGTGTTTTATAACCGGACATGTGTCAATGTGGCAATAGCCAATTCATCCAGAGCTGCAAAAAAACTGTAATTGACTGGTGATAATTTAGTGACGACAAGCACTACCAACTGACTGACAATAGCAAATGATGCTGTCAATAACAGTATGGCAAAAAAAGGGTTAAAAAATGCTACCAGGACCTGAGGATGATGATAACATGGAGCAAGGATTATCATTTATGTAGTTAGCTCTAGTTTAGAGCTGCATCAATAGACAGATGGAGCAGATACAGCAGGAAAAGGGTTACAAATTACATGGAATCCTTGGAGAATTGTTACTGATGTTCTAGGCTATGAGAATGTTGATGAACATAAGGAGAAACCAAATTGATGCAGATAAGAAACCTCTTTGTAACATAGGGACATATCTAGTTTTGTGTGCAAGTAGGCACAATTGCAGTGCTTTTATTTGGGGGTTGTATCTTATAACAGGGAATAAAAGAGGGTTGAAGGTATTGAAAAAAAAGACTGACAGGTATCACTCCAACAAAAAATGGCATGTAAACTTTGATCAAAAAATAATGAGGGGACCACCAAATGTTTCACAGATCACCTTAAGTCAACTGGCCTGATCAGCGTCAAATACTGAGCTTGACGGCTTATATGCTCAATTCTAACAGCAAATAATTCTAGTTATAATTTATAGCTATGGAAAATTATACATGATCCTTACCAAGTTCTCTGCTTTCATTCTTGTGCATTCAGATAGCAGTTTATGTAATACTTCACTGCTCCCCAACCAGCGTCCATAGATCCACTTGAAAATTGTTGAGATACAATCTGACTGTGTCCTTGACAACCATGATTCCAGTAAGTGGAAAGATTTAGATTTCCAACTTTCACATGCAAATAAACACGGGACGCCTATGTGTGAAATGGAGTTTAATTGCTCGACGTGTAAAATGTGTTCATCTTGAACAGTGAGAATTGTCTTGTATTCTGCAAGACGCGTTGCAAGAGATAGGGCATCTTGAAAACTCGCTTGCTAATCTCACAAGGGTCTCGCTGGGGCTTGGAGTGGCCTGGGCTACGTCACTCTGAAAACAATTCAATAAGAAAATAGCACTGTGAATTAAATTAAATCTCTTCATGGTAATTACTAGCTGGAAGAGATAGAGCAAAATATAGATGTAGTTATTAAAATATCAGCACAAGGAGAACTTTGAGAGGAGGGGAGAGAACAAAACTTTCCACGGGAATGTAGAATATGGTAGTCTCTGTTCTGTCGGAATAAATGTCAGTCAAAGTACCGCAGCGCTGAACACTGAAAAATGGCCTGGCCAGGTAGGGGATCTAAACACCTGGTCTTCAAGCAGTTAAGGGAGAGAAATGACTGGAGCATAACACTGAGACAATATAAGACAGTAAGACATAAGACAGTGGAAACAATGCATACTTGTAATATAAATATATTTTCATGTTGATCTATTGCGTTAATAATAATTTTGTTTTTTGAATGCCTATGATAATTTAGTTATTAGCCCACAGGGCACCACCTTCTTACCTCTTGCAGTCCAAAGAGATGGTGAAGTCAAACACAGCCTGCACCACATAAACTCCTTTAACATTCCATTTATAGTCATGTGGCAGTCATGCTTTATACCTACTCAATTCAGGGGGAGTGGATAGAGATGAAGATAAGGATGGCTTTTGACAAAAGGCTGATATTTGCATATCAGTAATAGCACTGTTTAGCCTGCTTAGGCTTCATATTTTGGTGGAAAACTTCTAAAACAGCCGATGAAGTAGATTATAAAAGTTCTATGATAGCCACACCACATACTTAGGAACTAAAAAGATTCAAAAGGTTCATATAATCATCCAGCTACACTAATTAGTTACTTAGAAGACCCAATGGTACATAATGGACTTTAAAGGCATATATATAAAGTTTAAGCACAGGCAACATCTGACCTCGGGGACACGTACAGCCTACAATAGTCCCACATCCAAATGGGCATACATCTTGACCTAATGCCCATTTGGATCTGGGACCATTGTAGGCTATACCCCCCCCCCTTTTTTTCCCACTGCTGTCCCTAAGTCAGACTTTGGCTAATACCTGGTGTACCATAATTTTTGCTAATGATGTTACTAATGCACAGTAAAGTCTGCTGAATCAGTTCAAAAGCTGCAAAACATGTTACTTGTATATAGCACTACACCAAACCTTCCTTACCTTCATATGTTGAGTACCCATAGTTTCATCAGCTGGAGGAACCTCGTTGGATGCTGGATTTGTACATTTTGTAAGACAGCTTGGTAGTAGAGTCCTTTCCTTAAATGTATTTCTATGAACTTAAATGGAGCATGGAAATTGTATTGTACTTACTGATTTTATAGATTCATGTTGTAATATGATTAAATAAACATTGTATTTGTTATATACTGTATGTGGATATTCTTTATATTACTAGACAGCGGCGGACATACTCATCCTGAGTACGGGGGTCCATCACAACATATGCACCGTTAAAGTCCATTATGTACAGTTAGGTCTTCTAAGTATCTTTGAAAGTAGGATGTGGTGCATGTTTCACACGTCTATGTTGCTCTCCCTATTATGTTTGTACTAATTAATTAACCATCTTCCATCCATGGCCGTTTGTGAATGGCCGGATGGACGTCTGCTAGGAGCGGGAGGGCGTCTTAAGACGCCCTGCCCCTCCCCCCTCTCGTGTGCGGCACTCAGCGCACACACGAGAGGG
>NW_017307495.1:212344-237996 GCF_000935625.1 Nanorana parkeri | reverse complement strand
CCCCCACATACACATGCAAACATGCGTCGGGTGCGCCTATGTACGAAAACGACGATTGCGCCTATTATGCAGCACATGTTACATATCGCAGCGAACGTCGGAGTGAGAGCAATAATTTTAGGGCCATCAATCACTGATAACACTAAACCGATGAGCGGTAAAAACGTTTAAAGTGTCGCCTATGGGCAATTTTGGTTGCGGTCGTTTTCTATGATTTCGCGGGCGCACGCAATTTTAAAGGTTGACATATTTAGTGTCTATTTACCCGACTTTTTTTGTTATATAGTAAAAAATAAAAACCCCAGCGGTGATTAAATACCACCAAAAGAAAGCTCTATCTGTCCCCAAAAAATGGTATAAAATTCATTTCAGTACAGCGCTGCATGACGGAATAAACGTCAGCCAAAGTACCGCAGTGCTGAACACTGAAAAATGGCCTGGCCAGGAAGGGGGTGAAACACCGCAATCTTCAAGTGGTTAAGGAAGGTTTAATTCTCATCTACTTGATCCACTTTGCAGATACTGATGAGAAAAAGTTGTATACTGATGGGTATGTATTTTAGGAAAAACAATTCTACAGATCACATGGAGAAGATAAAATAGCTGAATCCATGGAAACATAAATGTCATGAAAAGTGGCAAAGAAAACTGTAGTTAAAACATTATGACACTAATTACATAGAACGCAGTCATTTGTTAATATCAGTTTATTAGACTTAAATACAGCAAAATGATTGCTATAAATGATGAGACATGTTTAAAGAGGCTCTGTCACATTGCCCATTCAGGGTAGAATGACAGAGTTCATTCAAAGCTTCCCCCCAATCCACTTATATTCTCCTTCACCACAGTGTCAGGTATATAATTTGTTTCGCCTTAAAAACAAGTGGTTGCAGCCTGAGATTTCCAAGCCTGCTCAGATGGTCTATGCTCATAACATCAGAGCCTTGCCTGTTAAGGTACAGTGGCCCATTAGGCATACAGGGTGGGGATGAGCTAGAGGTCTTTGTGGAGCAACATACTGCTACCAAAGACTATCTCTGGGATCTGCTTCTAAGCTGGTTACCTCTGGAGACAGGAAAACATCAACTCTAGGTAAGACTGTTACATTTTGTCATAAGGGTAAACTGTCTCTTAACATGAGGGGTGAAACATTCATGTGCACCAGATATGCATAGGCTCCTAGCTGGACAGTCTCCTAGCTGGATTGAAATGGGTTACTGAACTTTGAATTCCACCACTGCACTTACCTCTCTTTGTTTAAATTAATTTGCATATGTTTTAGTCATGTTAACTGTAGGAGGTGTACAAATGGACAGCAATAGCTATTGAACGTTTTAACGACCCAGCCAGTTCCTGGAACAGCAATGACTTTTATTTTAACTTTCCTCACTACTCTCAGAAGTGCATATTATTATTTTTTTTTTACTATGCAATATAATACACAATTTCATACAATTTGTTTAGGTAGATAATTAGAAAAAAATTAGTATTTTCAGCAAAGCACATAAATGATCATTCTCAGCCTTTGCGTGTTTTATAGATGTCCCCTGGTAGCATATACTAATGGAAAGAAATTACAGAGTGGTCAGCAACACTTGAGACTTAACAAACAGCAGAAACATAATATTTCTGAAGTGCTTTTTTCTGAAAATGCTGTTTACTGCAAACATTGTGTATGGTTACAAGTAAGTAGGCAGGGGAAGGGGGGGTCAAAAGTTATTTTCTAATTTAGACCTGCGTTTAACCTTGTTAGGGTATGCTTCAGATACCTAGCCAGTAAATGTAAACTTTGTATAGTATTTATAGCTGCTTAGAAATAGTCTATAAAAACAGTTATTTTATTTCAGCTACTGGTACAGGTTTAAATGTTCACCTCAATCCCGGTTTACTTTGAATACCTAATCATCTGCTAGATAAATTGCACATGATTGGATAATTGAAGAGAATATTCACACAAATGTTTCAGTGAACATTCTCAACTCCTTTAGAAAATCAGATTTGTTATTTCCATAATATGAATCCCATGAAAGTGAATTGTCTTAAATATACCTCTATCATTGAATTCTGACCTTTCAGACCAGTAAATCAATAAAATAAGGTATTATGACATTCTTTTGTTTTTGCGTTTGGGGTAGCTGGCCAAGGTTGTTAGGTAGACATTTGTATGCAGACTGGGTCAGTTCAAGTCTGCAGGCCTTATGCGGTCTCTGAGCGATGGAGCGTGGCCTAAGCGGAAATGGGTCTCTTGTAAGAAGCCAATATGAGCTCGCTGCCTATGCAGGTCGTGCAGCACCATGGCCCGTTTCTCGGGGATGTTCAGACCCCTCACATTGTGAGAGATAAGGCGGAACGGGGGGCATCCCTAGGCTGGATCTGCAGAGGCCTGGTAACCTCTTCAGAGAGGGGCAAGAAAGGGAAGGGGGAGAAGAAAAGAATGAAAAGTAAGAAGTAGTGGGATGGGCGGAGAAGGGAGGAGTGGGGAGGAGGGGCAAGAGGGGGAGAGGGAAAGGAATGTGGGTAGAGGGTAGGGACCGAGAGGGGAGAAGTGGATATAGGGCGGAGGGAGATGGGGTCGTCCCCTATCCTCCATGTCCTCCATATGAAGCTGCATCGCGGCAAAACGCTGGTCCGATTGCGTGGCCGCGTGTTCAATGGCAGTAAGCCTGGAGTCCAGTGAGGAACATGCGGATGTCGCTTCGACTACCTCCGTGGCGAGGCTCCGAACCTCCCGCTTAACCTCGCGCAGGTCCCTGCGTAGTGCCGTCTCAACCCGGGTCACTAGGGCTTCGAAATCCCGTTTGGTGGGCAGGTATTTCAAAAGTGCCCGCATACCTTCCGGTACATCAGGTGGGAAGTCATTGCCTGAGTCTCGGTCTGTGTCCCGGTCTAAATCAAAGAGCTCGGTGGAGCCCGCCGGTGAGGTGCTGCGAGCCGGGGATGCCCGTCTACGAGACCTGCGGGGAGACACCGAAGCAGAGGCCGTAGGCGCCATCTTGGCGCCACTGCGGGTCGTAGAGGCCGGGGCCCGGGGAGTAAAGAAGAATTGAATGGGGTCGTCTTGGGTCAGTCGCTTGTTACCTCCATCCTTGCCCCGTTTAGCCATGACGATTGCGGGATCCACACGGTTTGAAAAGTCCTTGATATAGTGCAAAACGTGGTCGGGTGTCTCGGAGCTCTCTCAATGTGCTCCTCACGCCGCCATGTCCAGGACACGCCCCCTGCAGGCCTTATTATTATGAAATCCATATTGTTCTACTGTGAAGAATTGACATATTTACAATAGAGTTCACACAAAAAATGTAACACCATGACAGAACAGCATACCGATATTCCTCGCCTCTGCTTTCCTCATACTATACCTTAATTATACTAACCTCCTTTCCTTTGCTTGTCTCAGCTCCTCTCTTCTTACCTTCTTTTCCCTTCCTTCCCTTTCATTTTTTTCTGCCAGATGATAACATCACCAGGGACTGTTTGTCCTTTTCCAGCATAATGAACCTCATCTGACACTAAAACTACAGGTTAGTTTCCCATTATCTTCATCAGTTAAAATTACAGAAAGAGGACATTCGAAGACTGGCCAACTCATCTTTTGATGCCATACAAAGGTCTTTTAAGTACTAAGTTCCAGCTCAAAACCTATTTGTTGTATTCAGAGATAAACACATACATTTACCTACCTGTCAGTTTTCCAAACCAGCTAAACTAATGATATGAATAAAATAATTTAAGACATCTTAACAATCTTTAAAGCTAACCTGCCCTACATGTTTCCTGCATCTCCCCAAGGGAGCCCATCAAAACATTTGGCAAAACACCGGGTGTGAGATCTCAGGACAAGACTACAACCAGACCCATAACATTTCCAGTGTACACCAAATGATGCTTGATTCCTTTTGCACTGACATCTATAGGGTGCTTCTCGTCTTTCTTCTTTCAGCTTTCTTGCTGTTTTTTAAGACCCTTATTCAGCTTTGTATTGGGCATGGGACTTTAGAACACAGAGGGATTAAGAAAGTCGCTGTCATTCTCCAGGCAATTAGTCCTTACTCCATGTGTTCTCATTATTGTCTCATTATTGTCACTGATATATTGAAGTGTGCACTGCTGGGGAACTTCAAGAGTAAACTCTTTAGCATTCCACAAGCCTTACTAAAAGTCAGGTGACTAAATAAACCATATTTGGTTTGCCTCCACAGCAGTGGAAAAATGAAAAATACTGGCAATCATCTGAGCAACAGGGATGGAATTTAGCAGGAAACTTCCAGAGATCCTCATAAGTTCACTTTAACTTGCTGGATGCTGCAACCTAAGCAGTGATCTCAAAGAGTGACGTTTCTTCTATCTTCCCTTACATCACATCATAGTGTAAAAATAATATAATTCTAAAGAGTCAAAATACCTTAAATTGCGTTCATCAAAAGACTTTAAAGCCCTGAAAAGGTGTGAACAGAATGATGAAGCAACATAGGCTTTTCTGTTGTCTGTGCCTATTGTGGGGAGTGAACTTTATGTAGCATGAAACCAACTAGCCTTATTGTTATGGCCAAGAACAGCATATTGTTGGCACTTAGCAAATATACTTAATTATACTTGTTTTTATGATTCACAGACTTGTTCAGATTCACAAATGTCATGTCCATAATATAAAAAAGGTTGCATCAAATAATTGAGACAAATCCTGAGGTGGAGGGTGGTCAGAACTATTGGGCCGAAAGGAATCGATTTCATAGGCCTAAACATGTCATTTTACAGATGTGTCTATGGGCATACTAGTAGCCATTTTGTCTATGTGCTATAAGGTGAAAATAAGTTCATTCTTTTCTGGTACAGAGACCTTCACAGAGAGATTAGGAATGTTAATATAAACATTCTTCAGATCGTAAATGGTGGGGGTCTCAGACGCATATCAGTTTAGGATAGTACCAGCCTGTGTTGGTCTTGATTGATTACTTTCTTGCCTCCCTACAAGAAATTGGAGTTTCTCTTTGTTCAATGAATAAGAAGAAAGGGGCTTATTTAAAAGTTCCTTATGAAACCTTACTATTCATTGCAGTAATGAATATTAACAACAATGTTATTATATTATTATATTATATACGGCATCTATATACCTACTTAATCGATTGATTTTTAAGTAAAATTTTATACATGTACTTTTATATATCCAAACTATATTCATTATATATTGTTTGAGTGTAGCTATTGAAAAATATTAGTGTGTATTACTAATAATGGGGTTTTTATATTTTAAGTGCAAAGAATTAGGTGGTACATGCCAATGTATATTCTTTTCTTATATGTATGAAAACTTCTGGGTCTAACTCTAAACTAAGTACCTCACTTTCAAGGAATTTAAGGAGGATTGCTAATTGGTTGTTAGACTGTAGTTCCCAAGTCGTAAATTGAAGAGCAGACTTAAAGTCTGACAGTTTGTAATTAAGGATTGTCAAAAGTTTATATTCATGGTTTTGTCCAAGGTCAGAGGTTAAAGGTTATATCACTGCCTTATCTTTAAAAATTAGTGAAATTAAATGAAATGCTCCCAATTTTTACATAGAACAATAGCGCCCCCTAATGGTGATTGTGAGGGAAAGGTATATAAAAAAAAAGGGTATTTGATATGAGGTATCACGTCAGTAATCACGTGATAGATCAAACCAGGCCCACACCTCAGGGGGGGAATAAAGAGAGGGGACCAGGAGCCCAAGGGAGATTGGAATTCCATCATCAGAGAGAGTCGAACAAGACAAGGCAGTAAGCATATACATTCCAAGGGTATAGGTCAGAAGCTGAGGACGGCTGTCCCAGGAAACTGAACTAAAGAGAACCTGACTATCCCTGGTTGCTGAGCATTGACTGATGACTTATTCCAAAACAACTAAATTTATATTGCTGGTAAAGTATACTTTTTATCTGTATATTAGGCAATTCATCAGCCACATATATATATTCGGGTAAACCATTACGTTCTTGTAGGATCTAGATTGATATGAGATCATTTTTAACTACAGTAAAAATTGTGTCTTTCAATCAGTATATAATTATATACTTTTGTTTTATACATTTGTATAATCTCCAGGAAACTGATTTTAGTTTCTAGTCAATGGTCTAGTCTGATATATATATATTGAATCAAACTGGTGGTAATTTTTCTCTACTTTGACTGGTCTGGGCTTTTTGCCAGCCCTGTGCATGATGGGATAAATATCGCCCATGCGCTGTGAAAGTTAGAGTTGTTGAATATCTGTGCTGAGAGAAGTGACATGTCAATTCTAAGCCTTTCGTTTTCTTATTCATGTGTGATACTGAGAAGATACCCATTACATTTAAAAAGTCGTGTTATCTTGGTTACATTTATATTTTTTTTGGACAATATCCAGTGGTTAAATTTTTATGCATTACCTGTGTTATCAAATTGATTGATATTATCTGATCCATATTCTTTGTTTGTCACCAATTATATTTTATTATTATTTTTGCACTGAGTTTTGATAAATAAATATCTATATTTTGTATACTTTGGTATTCCTCTTGTCTTCGAAGTCAGCGCAAATGAAAGAACTCGCGTAAATGTTGATTTATGGAAATACATTGGGAATCTCCTTAACCATAGATTTTTAATTGTTTCCATAAATAGAACTGTATATCAGAGCAGTATAAACATTCTGACAGGGTATTGTACCGCTCAGTCTTTCACCCTTTATTGCAATGTGGTAAACACTGAACTGTATGTTCACATTTTTATTTTCATTCTGCTTCTCACAGAAGCTAAATGTGCTAGGAAATTAAGTCATGACACCATCACATGGTAGCACAAGTAACAGTGAATAACTGTATGCTATAGTGCCAAAGAATCATTTAAAACTCAGAATTAGACAAATCTGAGTAGTGTACAAAGTATTAAACATATAAACCTGGCAGGTGCAACTGTAGACAAACCAGCCCCTTTGATTGTCTTGGGCCCAGTATTGTGAGGTTATGAGGTGGTGTGTGCGAACAATGAAGAAATAATGGCTTAAAAGTCTATCTATTGTTAAAAGAGAACTCCAGGCATCAAAGTAATTAAAACTTTGATCAATAGACTGCTAAACTCACCAGCAGCACTCAATGTCAAATGGTGGGCTGCTAAAGCAAACAAAAATCTCAGATTGTATGAAAAGATTACAAAACAAAAATATAATTTATCAAGTTAATTGATCATTTTGTTTCTCACATGTGGCACAACTGCAGGAATATTGAAAGGTAGAATTTGATAGACAACAGTCTTTTTCCAAAAGAATATTTACTAGTCCAGTTTTGAACTGGACAGTCTGTTTTTGTTTTTGTAACTGCTGTCTGTTTTTTTTAAATTACAATGTAGTCCTTGTTTCACCAATCTGCAAGCCTCGCCCCACTGCTGCACCCACTCTGCCTGATTCAATTGCATGACCTGACTGTCAGTTGGACAGCTGGGTCTCATTCTGGGTTTCAGGTGTGCTGGCAGCATCTCCTGTGTAACCTTTGCTTTTGCTTTTTTTTTACCATTTATGTTAAATTTCAACATTTTAATTCATCTTGTTTGTTTTTGTAATGTTGCATTAAACCTATACAAAATTAAGAGAAAATGCCTTTATTAAATGTGTAAATAATTTCACCATGCCTTGTACCATAAATATAACTTTAGTGTTGTTATAGTCAGAAAACATTGTAAAGTAAAATGTGTGCTTTTGCTAGGGGAGACTACAGAGTTTTATAGTCACTGTGACTAAACCACTTTGGTTTACCCATGCCAACTGAGATGGTATGCGACACCCACCTTTCCCAGTGGCACATTACACATACCGCAACTTCCCACCCCTTTTTGTTTTTCCTTGGACCAAAACGTGCCAACCCTGTTTTTCATCCTCGCTGAACATAAAACTTTTTAATAAGCTGAGTTGTATATCCTACAACACATTGCTAACCATTCGCAAAAAAAAGCACTTTTGTTGTGGTACTCTGCTATGGTTAGAATTTATGGGTTGGCGATATGTTCACTCTAATAATGGCTTTCAGTGGCACACACTAGAGGAACATTCTGATTTAATCTGTTGAACCAGTGCCTGCTATTACATTGGCAATTACTCAGAGAGTAATGTTCTGATTGAGCATTGGCTTTGTGAGTGGGTACCCTCGCCCCAATAAAGATGTGTTTGTATTTGTTTATATTATCATTGACAAGTTTATTTGTCTCATTGATGGGGTGTGGGTCTTGTCAATGCAGAAGGATCACTTTTCGGGCATAGAACAGTATCAGACATTACATATTCCTAGGATACTTTAAATTTACATATTCTTCCTGCATGTGCAGTACAAATACTTCATGGATTTTGGGGCATTAAATTGAGTTGTTCCTTCAAGCAGACATGGTGACCAATAGCTCTGAATTCTAAAACAGGTCAGAAGATATGGAATATATTGGCATTATAATGCTTCCTAGGCAGTTGGAATTAGGAAGAATAGCCATCTTAGATAAATGGCCTGGAGTATAGGAAGGTCTGTGAATAAATGTTGTTCCTTCAGAGTTTATTATATTTCTTTCTTGGACGTTTGTTCCTTCTGATATTGGGCTTTGTGCATTTTGACTTATAGTCCCACTATATATGATATGTGCACTAAAGGTTCCTATATTTACGGAATTGTCATATGTTTTTGATTCCATTCCCCTTCCACCTATCTTGTACGTTTGCACTTACTAAAATTTAAACATGTAATAATGTATTGCATGGAAAATAGGGACAATGGGCATCCAGGGCAAGTGTACCTTCAAAGGGGGAAGGCTCCTGAAACATCTTTGTATGGACTTTGGCTACAGCAGGGGTAGCCAAACTCCGGCCCTCCAGCTGTGGTGAAACTACAAATCCCATGATGCATCTCTCTCCGGGAGTCATGTCTGTAGATGGGAGAACCTTGCAATGCCTCATGGGATTTGTAGTTCCACCACAGCTGGAGGGCTGGAGTTTGGCTACCCCTGGGCTACAGGGTCCACACAGAGTCTAGTTTAAGTTAGGAATAATCCATTATCTGCATTACAAACCACAAGTAATTCCAAGTGTACTAAATATGCATGGATACTATAAAACAAGACCTATGTTGCTATTAAAGGTATTAATATTAAGTCCTCTGATATTGGTGTGTGTTCTCTTCCCAAACATAAAATCTGTCTGGTCAGAGTGTATAAGGGATTCAAATTAAAATGATAATATTCCATAATGAAATTGACCTACATGACCCATATTATTCCCTATCATTTCCTAACAATATTGGGCATGCAGGAAGTTGGGAACATTTTTCTCAGAGTTGAGTAAAAAGTAGTTGAAGGGTACAAACCACCATCAGAATCATAAGGCAATGAAGTATGCGGTAGTGGCCTCCACAGTCAGAAATAGATTAAAGGCAGTCACATGTCAATCCTTTATATATAAGAATTGACACTCCTCTGCAAGAGTAGAGAGCATGAAAGTACCCAGAGACCCACCACTCTTTAAGGGAAATAACTTTTTGGACAACCAAATAAGTTTCCTGAAAGTATGAGATGTAGGGGGCTTGTACTTTTACAAAAGCAAAGATTCTGGCTCTCCTACATTTGGAAACACCACTTTAGACACAGCTAAACTTATAAAACCAAGTCATATGCTACATGCTATAAGTCAATCTGAAATCAGGGTTGAACTATTAATTGTCTACATTTCATAAACACGGACAATCATTTGAGAAAAAGGTCAAGGATGGATTTCAGTTATGTGCCCTAGATTGTATTGGCCAAGCAGGTCTTTATAAATCATGTAATGAAAATAAATGTAATATTCCTTGTCTTTGTATGTTTTCAGGAAAGACAGTTGTCATTAAAAAAAATAAAACATCAGATTACCACCCCCTTAAATTATGCAAGACTAGGCCTTGGGTTTAAACTACCAGTACTAGTAGAAGTTACAGGTTTTCTGAGCTCAGCGTCATGAATGCAAAAGTGATTGCTGGCCAGCATCAGCTACAACACTTTATGGAATTAAACTGATTTCAGAGCTCTACAGTACATGATGATTTAGAAGAATAAGAGCCTGGAATTAATTGGATGCTGACATCATACATTTAGCGATGACACACAACAGCAGCCAAAGAAATAAATCCAAACTTCTAAGGAAAGTGCAGCCCTGAATTTGTAATACAATTAATGGAGGCATAGGGTTTGTTTGTAGGGTTAGAGTTTATCTGATTGATTTAACAAACATTTTCTGTGACATATTGCTCTTTTCTGTTCCATCTGTTAGAATTCACCATTTTGTTTATTAGTAGCCTCTCAATATATAGCAAGGGCTATTTCAAATTTAGGAATGATGTCATCAGTATTATTAATTTATACCATAAGATTAACTTCTTTCTAACAATTCTCTGCAAACACTCTGCACAGCTATGTTTGAGATCACAGCTTCAGTTACTAACAGACAAAGCGTAAAATGCAATATGACATTTCAAAGTCTTGTACATCATCATGTATAAGGATTTGTCTGGAAAGTTAAAAAGACAGCATGCCAGGATACAGCGCTACACTTGAGGGGTTAAATTGGAGATATGTTGAGTTTCCTTATACGGTTTGAGCAGCTTCAAAAGCGTATGGACCGGGGTGTCCAACCGAAGAGTAAGTTAAACCGAGAAGGGAAGGGAGAAGCGCTGCAAGCCGAGTAGGGAACAGGGCGATTTTTCGCTGAACCTTGTAGGGGGGGGGGAGCTGGAAAACTGGGAGCTAATATAAAGTTCCCAAACTTCCGTGGTTAGTCCAATTAGTTCGAGTGTGGTCCCAAAAATGCAAAACATCAGATTGTGGAGGTGAATGAAATGGCGTGTTCAAAAAAAGAAAAACAGAAAAAATCTAGGGACTTACCCTTAGGTAAAAGATATTACGTGGTCGTCGACGGAGGGTGGAGTTTGCTGATGCTGGTGTCGCACAGGTTCCAGTTTGCCAGGAGTGATGTCTGTTCTCCAAAATCTTGTAAACAGAAGTTGGCGAGGAGGTGTAGGTGAAGTATTCTTTGCTTTGCTTGCCTAGGGTGAGGGGTGTTTGCGGGATCAGTAGCGAGGGGTAGAGGTGGATGGTTGCGGTGTCTGCAGTGTCTGGACGTTACATCGACGACATAATCATGATATGGGACGGACCCGTCGACACCTTCACGGATTTCGTCACACTATGCAACACCAAACCCTCCGGTCTCAAGTTCACACATGTGATCGACGACCGAGAACTCATCTTCCTTGATTTGATTTGCCTTGATCACACAAAGATAACAGAATCATAACCAGAACCCACTTCAAACCCACAGCCGGCAACTCTTACCTCCATTTCAGCAGCTGCCACCATCCATTATGGAAACGCAACGTCCCAAAGGGTCAATTTTGGAGACTGAACAAAAACTGCACTGAGAAAGACGACTACCTGAGACAAAGCCACCTCCTAAAGAAAAAATTCATCGAAAAAGGGTACCCAAAAACTCTGGTCAGCAAAGCCCAGGAGTTCGTTTCTAAATCTGATCATACAGACAAACTGAAACCAACACACACGAATAAGGAGACGTCAGGACAGGACAATGCACTACGCTTTATCACACCATTTAATAGCAGCTACAGAGCCATCGAATCCATCCTAAAGAAAAATTGGCACCTATTACAGTGTGACCCTCTGTCGACGACCACGTAATATCTTTTACCTAAGGGTAAGTCCCTAGATTTTTTCTGTTTTTCTAATCGCCCTGTTCCCTACTCGGCTTGCAGCACTTCTCCCTTCCCTTCTCGGTATAAGGATTTGTCCCCTTTTATACAAAGTAACCTAAGTCATGCACTTCAATTTGAAAATATCTTCAAACATTTTTTGTATCTCCCTTGTAGACAGTAAAACTAAGAGTCGGACAGGGAGAATTCAGTGGGAGAAGGAAGTCACAACAAATGCCTCCATGTCCCATTATTTCTGTTAGCAGTAAAAGGTTCAAACCCATACCCTCCCATATTTTTCTTATGCAAATTGGCTTTACATCGTCTTGTTAACATTTAAAACTAGACCTAGATTCAGGCAATCTTATCCTTTAAACTCTGTTAGAGTTTAGTCAGTTGGGAATACCACAGCACTTACAGTATAGTAGGCATTGTGCAATTGTTTATTCGCGTAGGCCAAATTTTCCATGCAGTATTAATACAGTGCTGTTTGGATACAAAACAGCTGTCATATTGATGGAGGTGGAGGCTCCATCTCCATGTAGCTCTTCCTGTTCCTGGATCCTGCGCCCTGACACCATTGTAATCCAGTAATCACAAGCAGGAGAGGGCAGGATATGTCTATGATGTTGTCAAAGTAATGGTAAGCACTTAAGATGCTAGAAGAATAGTCTGCAGCAGTATACAGATGGGGACAAGCTGATCATTGTGTAAAGTAGCAAAACCCACAATATCTAACAAGAAACAAATGATGGCTGTGTGAGCTGGAGTCACAGATCTGTAAGGATTTATGCAGAAACCACAGGCTTTTGACATACAGCCTATTAGGTGCTCATTAGTGGCAGAAAGTAAAACTCTATTCTTCTCCTACACAAATAGATTAGGCAGCTTGGGACTTATTCTTATTCAACATGGTCTGCCACAGATTTGGCCATTGATGATTATGACCACAATGAGGGTCCAGTTGGACAACCTTACCATGTTGCACAGGAGGGAATGAAAACTGTTGTTTAGAATCCATACATAGATGTAGGTGCTGCCTTCTAAGTAATTAATCTTTCATCTCACCTAAACAGTATCCAAGCAAAAAACTATCAGGAAGGAAAAATCATTGTCAGAACATATATGCCAAGTATAAACAGCCAAGAAGATTGACATTAACTAGATACAGATGTCACTGACTCATCTCTGACTCCACGCGAGGGTAAATATATATTAGGTGCACCCATGTAGTTTCTGCTTATTATAATAAATATAGTCTGAATGTTGCAGCTGAAGACATTTAATACTAATAGTTTGAATGTGGGAGATGAAGAAACAAATACCGGTTTTGCTGACATTTTTACAAAGACATTAAGCTAAGTCCTTTTCTGGAAAATAGGTATTGTGTGCATGCGGTATTCTAATGAGTAAGGATACCTTAATATAGTTGGAAAGGTGGTGGTGGTGTTTACTGGAATAGTAAAGAATAACCCATATACTGTATAAATCTTACATTCTGACATATCTTCATATTTGTACCTATACTTAACTTTTTGTAGGACAAACACTATTTTTCATATAGTATCAGTTTCTGAAAATATTTTTGGTATCGTTGTTTTCAAAGGCTACTGAAGCTTAAGTCTTAGTTTTAGTTCCAAGGTTAATGAAGCATTAAGGATATTTAAGGCTCTTTTGCTTCGTTTTGCGCTATACTATATGGCCAAAAGTATGGGGGCACTCCTACAAATTAAGTTTCAAGTGTTGCCAGTTATGGGTACCGTTAATGCTACAGCTTATAAAGAGATTTTAGAGAATAGTATACTTCAAAGCTTGTGGCAACAGTTGGGGGAAAACCCTACTGTTCCAGCATGACTGTGCCCCCCTGCACAAAGCCAGGCCCATAAAGATATGGTTTGATTTGTTTGGTGTGGTGTGGAGGAACTTAAGTGGCATGAGCAGAGCTCAAACCTTAATCCCACTGAACACCCTGGGAATTAATCAGAATCCCAATTCAAATCAGGTCTTCTCATCCAATACCATTAACCTGACTTCATAAATGTTCTTTTGGCTGAATGGGCTGATATAGCTGCAAAGGGGAGCCAACTTCATATAAATGCCCATGGTTTTTGAATGGGATGGCCAACAGGCTCAAATAGGATCTCAAATAGGTGTGATGGTCAGGTTTTCGAAAGCTTTTGGCTGGGTAGTGTAGATCCCTTGCCACTGTCATGGCCTTGGCTTAGATATACATTCAATTGTCTGTCTATCCAACTTTAAATATCTATTGTGTTCGCTAAAGCTGTGCATGTCTTCCACTGACCATTGTTATAGTATAGGTGACAGACAGAGACCTTTTTCTTATTGGTATCACTAGCTGCATTTTTATAGACACAGCTGCTTGTCCAGAAAGCTTCAAATAATAAGAAGGGGAGTGATGTATTAATTGCACCATGGTAATGTTTTCAAGATGAGACTTGTACTGGTTTTCAGCCATGACTTAGAAGCAAAGAGAAATGAAACGTACACAATCGTGATGGTAAAAGGTTCACCGTAATAGTCAGGACATTTGTGCAGATTAATTGAGAATAGGGGGAAAGTTGATGATAATGGTGTCAGTGAACGGAAACAGAACAATCGTTATTATAAGAAAGAATATGAGTAATAAAGGGCAGAAGGTGAAAAGAAAATGTTATAGTGGTTCTAACAGGCAAGTTATAGGTAATAGGTTGAGTTAAGGAGAGCTGACATTCAGAAATGCAGAGTTGCAAGGTATAAACAGTGCTCCTCAAGGGGTGTCTGAATAGTTCTTTGCTTATGTAGCCCCAAACTTCTCAAATCCACTGCTGGCATTTACTAATGCTTAGTCTGATCCCTCTGAACTCTCCTGGGCACATAGACACTGAGCTTTTTTTCATTTTTAATACAAACAGCTCACAGAATACAACGCGGCTGAGACTCAGCACATAAGAGGTTGTTGTGTTTGTCACACACGGTGGAAAACATTACCTCTTCAGAATGTCACAGCTGCCACCTTTACAAAATCCACTTCAGGGACATGTTTCCCCTCTACTGTTAATAGAACAAGTGAAACGCAGGGTACAAACTTTATGCAAGTCTAACTGAAGAGCTGGAAGGGGAGTTCTACACATATGATTTCTCTGATAAGAGTTAACAAGAAATTGGGGGTTAAGTAGGTGTTATTTAGAAAATGAGTTTGTTATATAGTAGTACAACATGGTGCGCATAGAGTGATAAAAGTCCTTTTTCACATAAACATGAATGAAAGCTTTATTTGCCTTAATGGGGTACTGTAAAGCAATACTTATGGTCTTATTTCACAAAGTGTGCTAATTCCTAAAGTTTTCACAAAAAATCACATCAGCTGTGCATGTTGATATGAAATTATCTCACATTCATTACTTAAATGAACATATTTTTCTTTTTCTTACAATTGCAGTTTTTCTACTTCCAGGTCCTCTTAGGCATTAGTGTTGAAGCCCATGCCTAAGAGATGCAACCTTGGAAGGTTACATCAGCAGTGCATTGCTGGGAAGACCCATCTGTAAACTCTAAAGGATCCGGGGTCATATTAATATCTATTTTAAATTTTAATCCATCTTAATTTAGTTTGACTATTTCCGTTAGCGCAAGTTAGTTTGGTTCAAAGTAATTTTTTTTGCCAATAGATTCAACTTAAAGGAGAACTATGAGATGTGTGATTTCCACTCATCCTCATAATTAGAGCCGACCTGTGACAAAGAAGCTCTCACAGGTCAGCCCTATCAATCGGGAAGTGAGCAGAAACATGCACTGATACACTCACTTCCCAATTGTCTCACTGAATGCAGTGAGCAGTGACTGTCAGTCTCCAATCCTCCAGCGCTGAGTGGAGAAACGAACAGGAAAGGGGGCCGGCACAGCTGGCTCTGCCTCTAGATAGGCAGAGCCAGCCGTCACTCACGCAGCTGGGTGGGTCTCGACAGTATTGTCGGGATCCATAACGGCTGCAGTGCTCTCAGTAATAAAAGGGTATAAAATTAATTTCAGTACAGCGCTACATGACGGAATAAATGTCAGTTAAAGTACCGCAGCGCTGAATACTGAAAAATGGCCTGGATGGGAAGGGGGTTTAACACCGCGGATGTCAACTGGTTAAGGAAAAAAATGACAAGGTAAGTTTGCTTATTATAAGTGTACATGTTGCATTATTGCACTGATGAAGGGTCCCTGCATGGCCCCGAAACATCGGTTATAATTATTGCAACATGTATGATGATTTGGCTTATTAAATGGACTTTATCGTTTGAATATTTTGTGGTTATTCCTCTTCATTTGCTGATTGATGTGCAAGGCGCCATCCGTGAGTATCACTGCGAGCAACCTCATTGTGATTCTGGCCGGAGACACTGTGTGGAGTGCAGGGGGACATATTGGACTTGAATGCTAGGAAGAGCTTTTAGGCGAAGTGCAAATCCCTAGCCAAAGATCACCCAAACCATTTTTTCCACAGGTACGTTTTTCAGTCTGTGTCTAGCAGTTTCCTCTCACATTCCGAACTTGACACTTAGGGAAATATCCTAGTTTGCAGCATGAGACATTGCTCTGCTAAGGTCCTGCCCCGTCAGTCCTATGACATTTACTGTAAAGGTTTGCTGTAGAAAGTGGGTGTGTGTATTGGTATTGGCAACATACAAAATATACTGGCTTAATTCTGTGGCATAAGAAAGGAGTGGAGGCTTTGGGAAATCTAATAAAATGGAATATAAAATCTGTAAATGACAACAGTGGCAACGAGGGCAACAAAGTACCCGAGAACACACTTGTACAGTGATGCTACAAACTGGAGTATGGAATTAAATCTTGCTTCTCCCAGGTGAACATAATCCGTTATCAGTTTAAATGTTTCCATGAAAGACAGTGCTGGCAAAGACCAGACATACTAAATGATAATATGTGCTTAAAACCTTACCAGATTTGCTATGAAGGGGTCTGAATGCATTGTAGGGTCCATGTAATTTACTACTTAGGGGTTGTACACTGAAGACAGTATTGAAGCTAGACTGCTTGCTTTTAATAAAAATAAGGGATGTCTCTGCTAACCATGAACCCAATGGCCCCATTAACCACAAATAGCATAGGAATGAATAGCTAGGCTGCTATTGGCCATTTCAAATTGGAATAGCCAATAGTAGGCTGGCTATTGCACCCGCCTACTGCTGCTGTCAATCAGCAGAGGTGGACCTGAAAGATGGGGGTCCCTCCTAACATTTAAAACGTTTGGGAGTAGGACCCCACACTGTGTTTATTTATTTGTTTACATATTGTGGAGAGAACATTCTGCTTCGGCAGACTGTTCTCCCGCTTCGGCTGTGTGTTAAACTCAGTCGGGCCGAAGCATATGCGTTTGGCTTGGCTGAGCCCTTCGGCCGCTGTATGGGCTATTGTGAATATCACGTACAACGGCCTTTCGGTTCCACTGAACCGAAGGGCTCCCGCAGTCGAAGCGAGCTGAAGGATTAGCTGAAGGTTCGGCTTAATCCTTTGGCTCCTTAGTGAATAACCCTCTTTGATTCCAAATGTTAGAGCCTCCGGCCAGAAGAAAGCTGAGCAGCACAGTAGTGACATCACAAAAATCTCACACCAAATACCATGAGACTAGCAATCAGAGACAGCAGTGCCCTAAATCTCACTTTGTAGATGTACAGCTATGGGTCTGTAGACATTGGAGTACCTAAGCATGCCAACAAACCAGTGAGTGCACTGCTTTTTTAAGAGGAATTCCAGACAAAAGGTAAATATTCAGGGTCCTTTTTAGGCACAATTAACACTGCTAGATGTTCTCGGCACAGGTACTCGTTTTATGTATCGGAGTATTTGCACGAGTACGAGTACTCATGCAAATACTCGGTATCGCCGCTGATACCGATGCTTATATCGGTATCGGTGCATCTCTAGTTATAACATAATATATTTCCACTTTTTTCGAGTTAAGGCCCAATTTAAAGTACTTCTGGCAGCCTGGCACTCATTTACCTTCTATAGAATACCAGCAAAACTGTGTCACCCAAACTGCCATTTTCTTCCTTATACCTTGTATACTTTTCATAGTAGTAGGGATTGTAGATAAGGCAATAGAGATAAGCGCACTAACATGCTTTATAAATCAGGTACATGAGTATGTGTGTATTTTACATGAAACTAGCCATCTCTTAGCATTCTCTATTCCTTTGACAGCACCTACATTCAAAAGCAGTCAACTTAGTAATTCTCACTAGATTTGTCTTAATATTTCTTAAAAATTGTGTTGATTTTTCTTTAGCAAATTAATAAGAAATGATTGCAATTAACTTTCTGTTCAAAACTTCCCTTAGAACTCCCAGCTTAGAAATAACACAATTTCCTCAGGTGGCCTCTCTTCCATGTAAGAATACCGTTGTTCTTCTAATATTCTAATGGTATGATTGTATGTTTGTGAAGTATTGAAATCTATGCTTGCAAATCAGCCTTGAATAGATGCAATGATCTCTTCTACTACACTTAGAAGTGAAGTAAAGTGATACAATTTGCATAGCACAGGCTTGGGAATAATAAACAAGCAGGAAACTAATGAAGCAATCAACACTTACAGGCATACTTTTCAAATGCCCCAAACCTGATCCCACCATGAAACTTACAATTTGCCACTCTGTCTAAGGCTGGGCACCCACCTTACAACCATCGCAAGACTTGTGTCTTGCGATGGTTGTAAGGTACTTAAAAAAACGTACGATCTGCCTATCTTGCATAGGCAGATCATACTTGCGATGATCGCAAGCCACACCCCCTGAGGGGCGGGTTTCCGATGACTGCAATGCCGAACGGGCAGTGTGCGCTTGCGAACACCGGCCCGTATGCCTTTCATCGTACGAACATGCCACAAACCCGCCGAACATTGTACGATGCTCGGCGGGTTTTCGAACATGTCCGTAAGTTAAAAGTCATGCGACCTTACAGTAGTAGAGGTCGCACGGCTTCCACACACATTACGATAATCGTACGATCGCGGGATTTCCAGCGATTATCGTACGATTATCGTAAGGTGTGTGAGGACCTTAAAGGTGCCTATACACCTTACGACCATCGCAAGAAAGCTTGTACGATCTGCCCACCTTGGACGGGCAGATCGTACTTGCGATCATCGAAAGCCCGCCCCCGATGACCGCAACGCAGAAAGGGCAGTGTGCGCCTGCGCACACCGGCCCGTTCCACAGGTATCGAACGAGCAATCGTACGATTCTCGGCGGGTTTTCGAGCATGCTGGTTCGACAAAAGACCTGCGACCGTACAGTAGAAACGGTCGCACGCCTTCCATACACTGTACGATTCTCGTACGATCGCGGGATTTCCCGCGATTCTCGTACGAGAATCGTACAGTGTATGGGCACCTTAACAGTGGCTGAGCTTCTCTCACAGAGTCAGGGAAGGTATTTTGGGATTTTTTTTCATCACTTTCTGTAGCTTTCAGCTATTTGTCTGAAGTAAACCATTTCTGAAGCTGACCTTTCTGTGCCTCCACTGCTCACACCGCTTAATCAAGAAGTCACACTCATTTTTGCTAAGCTCAAAGTACAGTAATTAGGACAAGAGGGGACGTGGATGCGCAAATGGTGTTTTTTTTTGTCATTTATAGATGTACTATTTTGTATGTTGGTATTCTTCTCAAAAATGTGTACCTACATATTGTAAAATGTATGGCTCACAGTTGTTTATGTAAATAGTAACATGATAAAAAAAATTGTGTTTGTAAAATGTCTGTTAATATAGGGAATGCATAACTTAAAATGTATCTCCAGCTAGTTTTTGGCTAACTTTAGGTAGAATTGGGACAGATTAAAAACCCTCTCAGGTTTCTATTGCTATCTGGAAGATATCTGGGAGGTATCAGGGAGATTTTCCCTTATTTACTATCACAGTGACAATGGCTTTAACAGACTGGAAGTGAGGGAAAATCTGAACTCTGAAAAAGACACACAGAAAGCAATTAGAGCTGACATGGGTGTTAGCCTTCCCCTACTCTATTAGAACCTGTTTGTATTTCTCTCTGTGTTGCTGTTGCAGATTTTTTCTCACTTCCTGTATAGTAAAATGGATGTCCCATCAAGACAATACATAAAGGGAACTTGTTTGAAGAGAGTGCAGTAAAAAGCTGATAAAGTGGGGAAGGATTAAAGCCCCTATCAGTTTGAAAAACGACGAAAAGAGATTTGGCCTGGGCATGGAGATACCAATGGTGAGATGGAGACTATATACTTTATAGCAGGTGTTTGGTATCCACCATCCCTCAATAAAGAAAAAAAATGACAAAATTAAAAATATATATACTTTTAAGCTGAGATTTAGAGAACATTTGCCTTTTGTAGACTAGCCTTTCTTAACCTTTTTACTTTGAAGGAACCATTGAAATCATTTTCAGATTTCATGGAACTCCTGCAAAAACTGATTATACCTACATATCATGGTACATTCGCATGATCAGTAACTTGTAGAAAGTTAAAAAATAAAGGAATAAAGAATGTGGCATGTCAAGTGTATTTGACACTCAAGGTAGATATATTTGTTACCACCCCGCTGCCCTAAACCAAAACATTTTCAATAGTAATCTTGAAATAAGAAAGGAATACTAACAGAATAGAGACAAATAAAATTGAGGGTGCATAATTACATTAGTGGTAGGTGATAGGTGTAGAAGTGATTGCTTACATTGCTGTTTTGTGGAAATTTGCTCCCTTGCATTTTTGGTCAGTGTAAGTGGGAGAACAATTCACCATTGCTCACTGCTCAAGAAACCCCTAGCAACCTCAGGAGGAACCCAAAAGTTCCACAGAAACCTGGTAGAGAAAGGCTGTTGTAGGCAGTATTAGCATTTGACATGTTTACATAGTGTAAAGGCTGCATTTTGTTTTGTAATTTGAATTTCAGGTTAAATATAGACACAGGTCCATCAAGTTCAACCTTTGTGTGTCTGTGTGTGTGTTGTTCGTGCATGTGTATATGAGTCCCTGTGTGGTCTAGTGTTTAAGAGTACCTGTACCCCCTTATGTTACGGCCTCGGAGGACAGTATCAAATCGATTTTTGAATGAATCAATATTTTCTACTGATACCACTGCTTGTGGCAGAGAGTTCCAAAATGTAACCACTCTGACTGAAAAGAATCCCCTATGCCCTTTATCGTTAAATCTTTTCTATACCAATTTTAGGTGGTGGCCTCTAGTCCTTATTATGGAGTTTACAGTAAAAAGTTTATTGCTGATCTTGCCATCTCCACTAAACATTTTGTACAATAAAATCATGTCCCGTCTTAATCACCTCACTCCCAGCGAGAACAAGTTTAAATTTAGGAACCTTGTCTCATAGCTTTGGTCCTCCAGGCCCTTAATTACTTTAGTTACCCTTCTCTGGGCTCTCTCTAGCTCAAGGGCATCCTTTCTGTAGATTGGTGACCAAAATTGAATCGCATACTCAAGATGTGGCCGAACCAGTGATCTATAAAATGGCAAAATGATCGCCTTGTCTCTACAGTACATTCCCTTTTTAATGCATGACATTACTCTGCTAGCTTTCTTTGCCGCAGCCTGGCATTGCATGCTGTTATCCAATCTGTAGTCGCTTATGACCCCAAAATCCTTTCTATTTCTGACTTCTCTCGTTGAGTACCCCTAATGTGTATTCTGCTTGCCTATTTCTAACTCCAAAATGCATACATTTTTAAACATTAAACCTCATCTGCCATATAGTTGCCCACTCCCCTATTTTATCCAGATCCTCCTGTAATATTATAATGTCTAAGATAGTCTCTATTACCTTCCCAATTTTAGTATCATCTGCAAACACAGAAACATGGCTATTAACACCTTCCCCAGTATTGGACCTAGGACAGAACCCTGGGGCATGCCACTCATTACTGTAGACCAATTTGAAAAAGAACCATTAATCAATACATGTTCCTGCAGCTAGTTCTCTTTCCATGTGCACACCATTTCATCAATGCCCATAGATTTCAGCTTGTATTAAGCATTTGTGTGGTACCGTGTCAAATGCTTTGGCAAAATCCGAGTACACCACATCCACTGGCCTTCCTCTATCTAAATCTCTACTCACCTCTTCATAGAATGTTAGTAGGTTGGTCTCACAAGAACGGTCTTTCATAAATCTATGCTGATTAGTACTTATTGTATCATTGTTACTAAAGTCCTTTATCATTCTCTCAAACAGTTTGCATACTATTAATATTAGACTGACCGGTCTATAGTTCCCAGGCTGGCATCTTGAACCTTTTTTGAATATTGCTACTACCATAGCTTTACGTCAATCACTTGGTACACTTCCTTTCAGTATGGAATCCTTGAAAATGAGGAATAACGGTCTTGCTATATTTGTGTATACTGAGGAGAAAAATTAATTCAATACCTCGGCCTTCGCACTGTCATTTGTGATTTATCTCCTCTTCTCATCTTTTATTGGGCCTACCTGCTCTTTTCTTACTTTTTTACTGTTTATATATAGGAAGAATTTTTGGGGGTTCTTCTTACAGACTGTGGCGATATGTTTTTCGTAATCTATTTTAGCTGCCGTTTTTTTCACCTATTGCATTCCTTGTATCTCTGAAATGCCATTGCAGTCCCCTCCATCTTATATTTTTTATAAATGCCACCTTCTTTTCTTTGATGTGTTGGCTTATCGTTTTACATAACCATGCAGGCTTAGCTCTTGATCTTTTATTTTTGTTACCCAATGGTATGCACTTGGTTATCGCATTATACAATGTATTCTTAAAACAATCCCACTGCTCGTCAGTGTTCATTGTTAGAAATATGTTGTCCCATTTAGTGTCATACAGGTGAAACTCGAATAATTAGAATATCGTGCAAAAGTAATTGCAGTAAGTGCTGCAAAAGGGGCCCAAACCAAGTACTGAGTACATATGCATGCTTGTACTTTTCAGAGGTCCGATATTGTTCTATGTACAATCCTTGTTTTATTGATTGCATGTAATAATCTACTTTTTTGAGGTTGTGGATTTCTTGGGGTTTTCATGAGCTGTAAGCCATAATCATCACAATTATGACAAATCACGGCTTGAATTATCTTGCTTTGCATGTAATGAGTCTATCTCATATATTAGTTTCACCTTTTAAGTTGCATTAGTGAAATAAATGAACTTTGCACGATATTCTAATTATTCGAGTTTCACTTGTACACTAGATGATGCAGCTTATCGAAGTTTGTCTTTTTAAAATTTAGCATTCTTGTCAAACCAACACACTTCTATTTTCTGTACCCAACATTAAAACTAATCACCATGTGATCACTGATCACTAATCACCAAGTGTATCCCTTATCGCTATGTCTAATAATTTATTCATAAATTATTAATAAATCTAGTATAGCTTTCTTCCTGGTTGGGACATCAACCATCTGATCCATAAAATTGTCCCGCAACAGGTTTAGGAAATGGGCAGCTTTTGTAGAGTGAGCTGTTCCATTTGCCCAATCAGTGTCCGGATAATTGAAGTCACCCATTATAACAACATTTCACTGCTTCCTAGCTATTTCTATATGGGAATGTAGGCAAACCCCCTCCTCTTCCCCTATGTTTGGGGCTTTAAAACTCATATCCATAATTAGATTACAACTAACTTCAGTCTTATCTAGTTCAAGCCATAAAGACTCAACACCATCGCAAACCTCTATCGTGAGGTCATCTCATATGTGCACAGTTAGATTGTTTTTCACATAATTCCTTCTTAAGGTGCCCATACACTGCACGATTCTCGCACGATTCTCATATGTGCACAGTTAGATTGTTTTTCACATACATGCATACCCCTCCCCCCACTACCAACACTGTCCCTCCTGAACAGGTTGCACTCTTGCACATGAGTTGCCCAGGCATGTGAGCTGTCTAGCCAAGTTTCTGTTATTCCCACTATATCGAAGTCCTCTTCCTATCCTCCTTTCATTATGGAGTGATGTTTTTATTTAAAATCATGTGTTCACTCCAAAATAGATAGTGTTGAAACCCATCTTTTTGACAAAACAAAGGAGAAAACTATTCCTCTTCTCTACAGGTCTACGCTTTTTGTCCGCATGCATTTTTAATTACACAGTAGGTTGAGCATGTGATTATGATATACATGCTATATAGATTTTGTCTTTTATTTCCATTTTTTCATAAATTGTTATTATTGTGGCAAAACAAACAGAGTTGGCAACCTGCCTAAGCATTGTTACATAATACACAATGGCTAAATCTGTAAATATGTAGTATTTTTTAAAGCCACCCTGTCACTTCCCCAGAGAATTCTAAACAATTCCTCTTTGCAGTAGAAGACTGCAAATATATACCTCTCTGGTGGGTGTTAAGCCTGAACTCCAGTGCTGCGGCCTCCAACAAAGTCTTCAACATCAGACACTTCCATAAGCATTGAATGCCTGTATCGTCCGCAGTGACCTGCGGTTTCACCCACTGCCCTGACACCACTACATGGACTGGGGAAGGAACCACAGCATATGGCAGAGGACACAGGCATTTAACACTTTCAGACATGTTGAATGTTGAAGACTTTGCCACTGGCTGCAGGGCTAGAAGACAAATTAATTTAGACTCACTACCCATGAAACAGGTCAGCATCCACTCACTTTTATTGCAAGGAGCCAGTGTTTAGATTTTTCAGGAAAGTGACACCTTAAAATGTTATATATGCAGTGTTTCTACAGTATTGTCATCCTTAGCAGCTTAATAATAATATGGTATAATGCATGTAGAATAAATAAATACATATATTTTTTAGTAGTTACTTTGACTTTTGACTGTTTCGGAGGCTGAGCTTTCTGTAGCTCCAATGCCCAAACTCCTTAATTAAGAAGTTGCATTAGTTTGGTCTAAGCTCTAAGTACATTAATTAGGAGAGGACGGGATAGAAAGTAGATGTATAAATGTCATCATACTATACTATACTATATATTTATATATGTTCTAATTTGCATGTGTGTATTTTTCTCCACAAATATGTAACTTCATAATGTAAAATATATGGCTTACATTTTTTTTGTGCAAATGGTAAAACAATGCAGTGGATGTCAAACAAACAGTTACCTATACTTACTGGGGTGGCGTAAATAAAATAAAAAGGACCAGTTGTGACTAGTCAACAATGAAGGTACATGCCTTCTGACTCAGACAAGTATGGAGCCAAAAACTACCTGGAAAGATTTGTGAAATAGAAACCTTTAGATAATTAAAAAAACTCCATACATAAACTCAGGGTCTTTTAGTAGAATCTAAATAGTAACAATGTGAAAGGAACACATTGGTACAATTTTATCTAACATTACCTTCTCTCAAACAGTAGGTAAGATTTCAACTTACCCAACCTTTATGTTGTTGTCAGTAGTAGAATATACTGAACGTTTGCTAAAATGTAAGTCCTTAAGGTGTGCTTAAAATTACTACAATGTGCTACAACTTCATAGTTCATTAATCTGGACTTCAGGAAAGATGTGAACTCTTTCATGACCAGAGGTCATAAATGGCCAGGCCAAGTTTGCCAGTGCCAATATGCGTTAGTTTATATGCTTCGTTGGCCGATACATCGGTGCATCCCTAGTTATGACCAGAGCTACCAGCGACAGTTAGGTCTGAGAGCCACCAGCTATACAAAGTGTCAGCTGATGGCTTTCAAAGGAGGACAGTTATTAATGATTTTCCCAGCATGAGATATTGTGTTGGGAAACATTACATACAAATTGGGTAGGAAGGGGTTAAAGGAGAACTATGAGATGAGTGATTTCCACTCACCTCATAGTTCTAGCCGACCTGTGACAATGAGACTGTCACAGGTCGGCTCAGTAGATCGGGAGGTGAGCGAACACATACCAGGTTCGCTCACCTCTCGATCCTGTCACG
>NW_017307495.1:202559-212276 GCF_000935625.1 Nanorana parkeri | reverse complement strand
CTGGATTCCCCTCTTCCCGCTCCGATCTGCCAGCGCTGACTGGCGGAACGGACGGGGAGGGGGCGGGTACAGCTGGCTCTGCCTCTAGATAGGCAGAGCCAGCTGTCACTCACGCAGCTGGGCGGATCCCGTCATCTACGTCGGGATCCGCTCCGGCTGCGGCGTCTCAGTATACCGCAAGCTCTAGCTCGCGGTATACTGAGCTTAGGGTAACGGGAGGACGCTAGTTTGTGTCCTCCCATTACCCTGAGGAGAACTATGGGGAAAAACACTGACCCCATAGTTCTCCTTTAAAGTCCAACCCCAGACAAAACATTCTTTTTAGGTTTGGATAGATTTGAAGGGGCTAGAAACTATCATGGTTTTATTGCTGTCCCCAATGGGCAAACTTTACCTTTAGTTCCACTCCCACTGATTTACTGACACACTCTAACACACAATGAAAATTAAACCACCAATAAAAAATGAACAAAGGTGCCAGTCCTTCAGTTTATAATTATTTAATTATTATTTATGTCAATGTTGGAGTGATTTCACTTCCTTTCATAGTTACTAGACATCTATATTTTATTTTATTCCTAATGGATATTTGTATAAATTTTCGTTAAATTTGGACATTCGGATGCATCCAAATTTCCGAATTCGAATGTGTCCGAATGCGACCGAATCCGAATTTTCCTTTAATGAAAATTCAGATCTGTCCGAAATTAAATTAGAACGAAACTAAATTGGACATGTGACTGTTCTCTGGCCAATCAGATTTTTTTTGGCTCTTGGGGGCCACATTATAGGCATGGTCATGTGACTTCCCGTTGTAGATCTTTCCGGAACAAAAAAAATGGGTGGGTACAAAATCCTAATAACAAACCGAATCGACTTTTGGATCCGAAATCTGAAAAATAAAAATCTGAATTGATCCGAAAATGTTTGCAGGGTTACACGTCTAATAGTTACAGGTGGACATGAAGTGGGGGAAAATCCTCTCAATAATGACAGTACTTCTCACTTGTATAAAAATAATAAATTGTTGTTGTTACCAAATCTAATAACCTAGTTGATATGAGGAACAACCTGGAGGAAGTGGTGAAGTAAAAAATAAGTTCCTTGTGCTTCAATAACTCTGGAGTTCCAACCTGGCCACACCAATAGACAGAACAATGTCTACTTAAAGCACAATCTATAGGACAAATGAGCTTTTGTTGCTGACCAAAACACTTTTTATTGTAGGTACTTATCTATGCAATGTGTGTTTTTTATAAACTATCCCTTGAGATTATACAGTATAGCCGGCACTTTGATACTTCCAAACTGTATATTTATGCATGGGATTTACAATATTAGAAAATAACCATCCCACTTTTCAGTTCAGATGAATATATCATTCAGTGTGATTTTAATGGGCCTTTTTTTAGTGTGCAGTTCACTATGTACTTCCATTTTCAGTCTTGACAAAGGTCATCCACTTGACACATTTTCAATTAATGTGTGTATTATTGGGTCTTGCCAACAGGTCAGAGGAATCTTAGTAAGGCTTCAAAATTCATTTTAACTGTGTCCTGTACTAGATGTGGGAAAGCTGTATTTTAAAGACACTTCCAAGCTAGATCTTTATTTCCTTGTAGGCCTATCAAGTGTAACAAAGATCAGGAAATTAAGTTTCACGTGTAAACAAAACAGGACAAAAGAGAAGGATGTTCTTACCTTCTATAATTCCTGAGCTGACTGGTGTTAATCTGGCCTGGTAAATAGCAGCTCTGCTTTGAGTAATCCCAGTGCTTACCATTAATTAAGTTACATAAACTAACGTATACGAAAAACTGGGACACTTGCAGCTTCAAATAGACTTTTATTAGCAAATAAAGAACGACACAACTATTTTTTTTTACTCTGGCTGTTTTACCTGGAAAGCCATGCTTTTTCAAAGTGTTTAGGAACTATATTGAGTACAACAAGCTAAATTCAAAGTCTATGGGGATGTATTTTTACAGTCCACCCCTCTCCAATGGTTGTAGGCCTATTGGATATTTTGCAATATACCTGTTGCTGAGCAATACATTTAGCAAAGAAACACAATAAAAAAAAAATAATCTACACATATCTAGTTTGATACACTAAATTAAACAAGGTAAAGGTGGCCATACACTTTACAACCATCGCAAGACCTTAGTCTTGCGATGGTTGTAAAGTACTTAAAAAAAAACGTACGATCTGCCCATCTTGGACAGGCAGATCGTACTCTCGATCATCGCAAGCCCGCCCCCCCGAGGGGCAGGCTTACGATGACTGTAAAGAGGGGCGGGCCCACGATGACTGCAAACGGGCAGTGTGCGCGTGCGCACACCAGCCCGTTCGGTAGTTGTCGAACCAGCAGGCCACTAACTCGCCGAAAATCGTAGATTCCCGGCGGGTTTTCTAACATGCTGGTTTGACGGAAGACGTGCGATCGTACAGTAGAAACGGTCGCACGCCTTCCATACACTGCACGATTCCCGTACGATCGCGGGATTTCCCGCGATTCTCGTACGAGAATCGTGCAGTGTATGGGCACCTTAAGAAGGAATTATGTAGGATATTTAAATAAACAAATACACAATAAATCAGACCTAAAGTCTAAATGTGTGCACAGAAGTGGACCCACAACAGAGGCAACAGTACCATATGAATGCACAGTTCCACAAGTATGCCTTTCTTTAATTACAGTTTTTAAAAGTATTACAAATTTAGTTGGATTATCCATGCAGTTCTGTAGTAAAAACATCAGTATAACAATTGACCATAGGGAACCAGGGATTCATTAAAAAAAGAAGGATTTTGTTATATTAGGTACTGGAAGCCTAACAACAACAGTATCCTCAAAAGTCATCAGGAAAGCAGTAGGCTCCTTGTGACTGTGAATAACTGGGGCTCTCCTTTTTTTTCTCACAATATAATATGTTTCTGCATTATGTTGAATTTTTCGCTATGTTGTGGAGCCACTCATCTGACTGTTCCTGTCTACTTTTAGACTTTTATTTAAAAAAGATAAAAAGCAAAAAACATTTTGACTGGATTCGGCTTTAGAGGCAGGAAAAAGCTTAAAATTAGCTAACAAGATCGATGATCTGATAGTCACACTGAGCTTGCAAAGCCTGCATCAACCTTCTTTTTTGAGCAATGGTTTAAAGGTTTAAATCTATAAGATTATATATATATGGCAGATGGGGATGCCTGGGTATGGCCAGGATGGCCGATTTGTATGGCCCATTTTCAGGTGGGCGGAGCTCCTTGATCTAGGGGGAAGTATTGAGAGTGTTGAAGGCCTAGAGGTAACCAGCCCAGCTGAAGAAAGCGGACTCATTAGGGCCTCAATAAGATATCCCAGGCTGCTAAGTGAGTGGTTCCACCTGGGTGACAGAGGAGGTCTCTGCAGGAGTCAGAAGGGCTCTACCCTGGAACCAGTCTGTGACTCTGGCAGACTGGGGAGCAGTTCACCTGTGTGGTGAAAAGCAGTCTGTGTGGCAATTCGCCTGTGTGGCAAGGCCTTTGAATACAACCTGTGTTGTTAGTCGGTGAGACTAACGAATGTTTGATGACAGAAAATGGTACCTTATGTTTGAAAACCGCTGCGAGGGAACACCTGTGTGGACTTTTCTTTTGCGTTGTGAGTTAATAAAAGTGGGCAAAGAAGCCCTTAAAAAGGGAAAAGCAAGTGGCGGTGTCCTTAATGTTCTATTGTTTGGAGCTAATCCTCACAAAATATACAAAATATATATAATAATAATCCTGTAGTATCTTTTTCCAAAGGCCCTTTCTTTTCTATTGGATATTCTGGATGTTCTCAATGGCGTTCCAGTTAATGTTGGGACGTCGATTAGAAACAGTTCATTTTGTGTGTTCGTAATTCAATTTGGCATCAACATGAGTATCCCCAGCAAAGCCATAGCAAAACCATGTCTGCAAAGACAGATGTAGTGCACATACATTCTAAGAGAAATATAGAATTCATTATTTCACACACAGACATGTAAAAAAAAATTCCATATGGATTGGCAGGTCTGCACATTTTTGATAACAAAATTCATAGGCCACAACAACATACATTAATTCCATCAATGGATAAAATGCATAATCATAATAATTTATTCCGGGCTCGTTATGATTAGAGACCATAATGTAAAAAGTTCTTTCTAAATATAAACCAATAAATATTACCACCAAAATATGAATGTATTAAATAATTTTAGTAATGTTTAGAAGCATGGCTCCAAACCACTCCAAGATTTACGATTCATACTTGCATATATATTCATGTCAGAGCATTGATTGCTAAGGTTTTTTTCTCTTACCTGAAGGTGTAATACATTTCTAATGAGCTTTTGCAGACTGCAATGAAGGGTTCAGTGATGAATCCAGATGTACATTGCCCAGCAAAGCAGTTCTTAAAATTTTGCCCAAGCAATGTCATCATGCTTCCAAACACTGGGCTCCATCTCACTCAGCTCGGCTTCCATTAACTTACTGCCCACTACAAGATCACAAGAGACAGCACTGTCCTCATCAGCTCTCCATCTACTAGCCCAGAGAAGGGAAGAGGAAGTGGTGATCGGGGAGCAGGGGAGCCTCCTTTCTTGCTGTGCCTGTGTGTTTGTGGAGGCACACAAAGCTTACGAACACACACAAGGGTGGCTCCATAGGACCCTGTAAGGGAAAGGAGCCACCCAAAAACAGATATCAGGGCTAATGCTAATGGGACCAGCTGATTCTGCAGAAAACTAAAGCTTGTAAACATCAAGAATCAGCATCCATTATAACTAGAGGTGCACCGAAATGTAAATTTTAACACCGAAACGAAACTGAAATAAAAAAAAATTGTCAGGCCGAAACCGATACCGAAAATGTTTTTATTTTAATTTTTTCAAAATTTTTAAATATTTTATTTTTATTAATTTTTTAATAAACTTTTTATTTTTTTTATATTTATATTTATTCATCTTTTATTACATATTTTTATTTTTTACTTTACTTGTAGGGGCTTTGGAGAAATATTAGGGGTCTAAACAGAGGGAGCTAAAATAACAAAGTTATACTCACCTGAAGCACAATCCCAGCTTGCTGTTAGCTTGTGGTCTCTTCAGCCTCACTGCCCCTCAGCTCCAATGCTCTTAGGTCCTGTGAGTCATCACATTCTATACATGAACATACCATTGCTGGAGTGGAAGAGTAAACAGGATAGAGGGAGCATAGGAGCCAGCCGGGATCATGGTTCGGGTGAGCATTTTGTTATTTGTTAATTTAGCTCCCTAGACAAAATGAGCACCTAACCCTTGCAGTGGAGGGTTAGCCCCCCTGCAAGGGCTAAAATTTGGTTTGCCTGGAGTTCTGCTTTAACATTAACCTGCCTAGCCCCCCTTGCACTACAGAACAAAACTCATCACTTTTCTTTCAAAATAGAGCATGTATTGCGCAAGCAGCAATTTAAAAAAAAACAAGTTATGCTATATGAATGAGGAACATGTAACAAAAACAGTAGGTGTTATCCCAATTTGGCTGCAAAATTGGAAATTCACTTTAACCACCTGCTGTTCGGCCGGACAGCGGCTTCTTGAATGCGGGTGGGCGTTTTTAAACGTCCCATCCCGCGCCGCTCGTGCTCGCTGCTAGGCGGCGTGCACGAGTGGGAAATCAGCCTGGAATGTAAACAGCCATTGCTGTTTACATACAAGCGTCTGGGCGTCTGTAGAGATGCCTGATCGCTTGTAATATGTGTGCGGGTGTGCGCCCCCACCATTGCAGCCACTGCTGGCGATCCCGAGCTCCGCTGTGCCTGGTGCGAGCCCAGGACCAGCACAGCAGCTCTGCGGCCAGAGAACAAACGGAGCTCAGTACACAAGCTCCGTTTGATCTCCTCTTCGGAATGCAGGAAGTGATGTGAATTACATCACTTCTGCATTCCTCTGTCACTCTCCGGTACAGAAACCAGAGAGAAGCTGGTGAAGCAGCTCTCTGGAGGTCCCTAGGTGACATTAGGGGTAGACCGCTGATGTCTTCATAAAGAGGACCTGACACTGAAAATTGGCTATCACAAAGGGGGATTGTTAGCCCCTATGTGATAGCAATAAAGCTAAGTGAAAAAAAAGGTTTAAAAGAATTAGTTAAACAAAAATGTAAAAAAATTAAAAGTCACATATAAAGGTAATTAAAAAAATGTTAAAAAAGTCCCCCGCCCCCCACATACACATGCGTCAAGTGTGCACACGTACGGAAACGACGATTGCATCCATTACACCGCACATGTTACATATCGCTGCGAACGTCGCAGTGAGAGCAATAATTTAGGGCCATCAATCACTGATAACACTAAACTGATGAGCGGTAAAAGCTTTTAAAGCGTCACCTATGGCCAATTTTGGGTATGGTAGTTTTTGTGAGTTTGCGTGTGCACGCAATTTTAAAGCTTGACATGTTTGGTGTCTATTTACCCGACGTGACCCCATCTTTTATATTTTGACAAAAATGTGGGTAATAATAATTGTTTTATAACATAACGTAGGGTAAACTGTTTTTTTTTTCGAATTTCTTTCATTATATAGTAAAAAATTAAATACTAGCAAAACAAAGCTTCATCTGTCCCCAAAAAATGGTATAAAATTAATTTCAGTACAGCATTGCATGACGGAATAAATGTCAGTCAAAGTACCGCAGCGCTGAACACTGAAAAATGGCCTGGACAGGAAGGGGGTTTAAACATCCTGGTCAGCAAGTGGTTAAGCATGTTTTAATTTACTGTTAATTAGCCCACTGCCTCTACTGGAAACTAGGAAAATAACAGTAACAGTTACATAGAGCTCCAACTGCTGGTAGGAATTGAGAAATCAAAATATTCAATCAAATATTGCCTATTTACACAGCTAAAAACTGGAAAAACCTGTTTGCGTATCATAGTAGCAAGTTACATAGGCTGCAGTCCCACCTAGAAGTACAGTTAAAAAGTAGATACATCTGGCAGCAATAGCTGATATAAAGTTCAAGTTAAATATATAAATTGAGTTATTTTTTACTTTACCACAACCACTCTGTTTCATGGATTACAATAGCAACTGATTATACATGATGCCTGGAGCTGTTTTTTCAGTTCAAAATTATGCTGACTACTCTTTATTTATAATTTAATTCTTCCAAAAGCTTTGGATTTTTTCTTCCTGAGAAGTAGTGATGCATTGTTAGTGAAATCACAGCATACTCCTTTCCCCTGCACATACTAAAAGTGTGAATTACTAAGATGTCAAATAAAAAATGAAGTGATTCATTAGTGCAAGATTACAACATCAAGTCACAAACGATTCTTTTTTTCTGGGATTTCCACCCTTTGTTCTTTTTTCTAAATAAATTATTCTTATAGTATTTAAAGCTTAACGCAATGGAGATATAATAGACACATATTTTTACAGCTCTGTAATGATTAATACATCATTATGTGCATTTATTTTTGTAAATGCAAGCAGTGTAAGTACCAAAATTCAACCTGGTATCAGCCTCTTGTAGCCCCTGCAGTGCTGGAGTTTGAAATTAAGAAGCAGTACAAAGATCATATATGTAAAAAATAAGTCAAGGCAACTAGAATTGCTGTATTTTTCTTAAAGACTTTTCACTGGACATCCGACCAGCTTTCTCAATTCTGAATGACTTGTACAAAAATTCCCAGTGAATGCTTGCACAAGTCATTCTGAAATGAGAAAGCTGGTCGGATGTCCAGTGAAAAGTCTTTAAGAAAAATACAGCAAGTCCAGTTGCCTTGACTTATTTTTTACAGATATACCATGACCTGGATGAATGAGAACCTTCAAAGACATCACATCAGTGCATTGGAGTAGTGGGCAGAGTGACAGACAGGTGAGCTGAGAACTATGCTGCTTCTGCTTTTATTGTCCATTCACAGGGTGGGGTGGGTCTAGGATACTCTGGTCTCAGAGGAAGTGGTTTGAATGATGCTAATGATGAAGAAGAATATCTAGCAGCAGAGCACAGTGGGGAAAATCTCTGGATTAAGGTGAACCTGTGCCCAGACATCGCATGTTAAAATATTGACATATTTTAAACAAGCGGTAAACACAAGCCTTCATTCATCTCTGTATCTATAAGCATTGGGGAGAAATTCGTGTTCACAGTTCACTGAAATCTTAGCTGTTTTTTTCACAATGGAATCTTGGAAGACTGCCTGCCATCTAATGTGAAGACACAGGAGATGTTTTTAGGCTGTTCCAAAAAAGACTGACACCCTAATTTTTATTGTGATCCTTAAAGAGAAACTCCACTTAAAGAAAAAAAATCAAATGTAATATGGGGACCTGGAGGCATTCTATACACAGCTGAGTACAGAACTCTCCCAGAAATGTAATTTCCTTCTTCTGTGATTGGCCGACTGATATTGACAAACATCTGCACTAAGATATAAGTAAAAGTTTAGGTATCCCTTGCAATTTCACAATGAGTGGACTGAGGCTGGAGTCAGTGCATCAAGAGCCACCACACAGAGACGGATCCTGGACATGGGCTTCAAATGTCGTATTCCTCTTGTCAAGCCACTCCTGAACAACAAACAACGTCAGAAGCGTCTTACCTGGGCTAAAGAAAAACAGACCTGGTCTGTTGCTCAGTGGTCCAAAGTGCTTTTTTCTGATGAGAGCAAATTTTGCATCTCATTTGGAAACCAAGGACCCAGAGTATGGAGGAAGAATGGAGAGGCACACACTGCAAGATGCTTGAAGTCCAGTGTGAAGTTTCCACAGTCTGTGTTGATTTGGGGAGCCATGTCATCTGCTGGTGTTGGTCCACTGTGCTTCATTAAGTCCAGGGTCAACACAGCCGTCTACCAGGAGATTTTGGAGCACTTCATGCTTCCTTCCACAGACGAGCTCTATGGAGATGCTGACTTAATTTTCCAGCAGGACTTGGCATCATCACAATTATGACAAATCACGTCTTGAACTATCTTGCTTTGCATGTAATGAGTCTATCTCATATATTAGTTTCACCTTTTAAGTTGCGTTAGTGAAATAAATGCACTTTTGCACGATATTCTAATTATTCGAGTTTCACCTGTATGTTAGCCAAATTCTCTTATCATCATAGCACAGATCCAGGGAGGACACTCCATATCCATAAAACTGAGTATCCTTATAGGTATTTCTTGAATATCCAACTCAGTAAAGTACAAAGGTTATAAAGGTAAGTGAATGGAGACCCAAGGCACTGAATATTTTTCCCAATACCAAATAGAGGCTCATGTACTTACAGTCGCTGCAAACCGACACAGTGTCGGGTTTCTCCTCCAGTTCAGCCCTCACTCTAGCAGGAGAACAGAGGACCTAGCAAGGAAGCTTTTCTCTTTATACTCCCTCTATATACAAAATACTTCATATTACAATCATTATTATTATCAGAGAGGTCAGAGCAAGCTTGTTTTAAAGCTCCTTTACTGCCCGTTAAGAAAATATAATAGTTTGGGAACAGGTTCACTTTAAAGGTGCATATGGCAGCAGAAGCTGATTTTGTTATTTTATCTTTTAAATTGGCAATTCATTTTTATTTTGCGATTTTGTTGACGGAGTTCTGCTTTAAACAATGTATTTGTATGATATGGCTGCTGTATGTTTTTTAGCAGATTTTCACTGATGTTATATTGATTCATGCCTATCTAACCATATGCTGTATGTATGTATGTGTATATATATATATATA
>NW_017307495.1:136074-202475 GCF_000935625.1 Nanorana parkeri | reverse complement strand
TATAATATTTGGTACAAGCTTTGTTTCCACCCTAATAAACATATATATGGATATGCCTATATAACAAAGGTTACTAATATCTGTATTAATATTCTGGCAACCTACTGGTATAATTAATTGGAATAGTGGACTGGAACGTTGATAGAGACCCTAGTGATATGATATTAATTTCTGCCATTGTGATGCAAGTATAAATGTTATTTAAGAATTATTACGAATAAGATGGTATCTTATAGCTAATTGATTATAATGTAATATATATTGTGGGTGTTGGTGGTTAATTATGTTTGAATATGAGCTTCTAATTATAATAATCTTAAAGCTGAACTCCAGGCCTCAGCTAAATACAGAACTGAAATTCATATGTGTGAAATGTTTTACCTACCTTAGGATGTATTGGATAATTTTGTGATCCCTGCTTCCCTGCCAGCTAGCACATCTAGGTCCTGGTCCTCCCAACAGACTACATTGCAGCTAAATAATACAGCCCATTCCAGGACAGGCTCCATTTAGTGATTGGACAATGAAGAAAGAACTGCACACTGATGAGGTTATCCTTCAGCTTGGAGAGGGAGGAGAAGCGCTCTAAGCCCTGCCTGGATCAAATTGGTGTCCTTCCCTCTCCCTGTCAAAAGGCTTCATTCACACTGTAATGCCGGCCAGAGCCTATTTGGCTGTACAAACATGCACAGAGCCACTCTAAACAGAAAAAACAATGCACTTTAATGTGCATTGTTCAGACTATTGCGGAGACCTCGCAGCATGAAACCATGCGGCCCCAAAATAGTGCAAGCGCAATAATGCGGTGGATGCCGCACCTTCATGGCTATATAATAGCCGCAAATGAGTGGAATCCTTGCAGTTGTTTCACATATAGCATTTGTGTCCCGTGTGGTCTTCCGCATGGAAAACCGCACGGGAAGCGCAAACACTATATGGGAATGAAGCCTAAGTGTTGCCGTGCAGGGGATTACAGGAGGCTGTTTTCAAGTTGAAGTCCAGCCTTACATTTGGTCTTGCACAGTTGTGCAGCTTCCTCTCCTGTACTCAACCTGCTTACTCTGATTTCACTGCACACCCTCTCATTCATTGGTTTTTAGTTCTTTCAACCATGGAGGCTCAGCATCATATGTGGGCATTACTTAGGGCAGTCTGCATGCAAATGAGACGTCCTCCGGATTAACATCCACCTATGAAGGCGTATTGATATTTTTGAAATCAGCCCACTGCTTGCATCAGGACTGAGGGTTCTTGAGAGAAGTACTAAGGCAGGGTTGAATTTTCAGGAAGTTATGTACAGCACTCTGCTATCCCCTCCCACCAGCCATGATCTGTCAGCATTGCATAGAGAAGCATACAGACATATACTCATTTGTTAAAAATAACAGGGTTATTCACAAAAGGGCGAAGGGTTTGGAGAAGGCAAGAGAAGTGAGCAATCTAGGACAACATAGCTGAACTGGAAAGTGAGCTGAATTGGAGAATTTTTCCAAATTAGCTATTGTGGCCTAGATTGTTCACTTCTCCGGCCTTCTCCAAACTCTTCACCCTTTTGTGAATAACCTTGTAAATATTAGGAACCAGAACAGCTGCAGGTGGCACTGTAGTCCTGGGACCCAAAGCATGAAGTTCCACTGCCCACCAATGGGTGTCTCCCTGCAGGCAACTGCGAGTTTCTACCTGATACTAGCTGCTGTAAGGGTATTTAGCTCCTCCTCTGGATAATTTCAGGGCTTCAGTGTTGTACCTATGTGTCCATACTCTCTGCCTGATGGAAACCTGTAATGATCCTGATCTTGTTACCCGTACCTGGTTCAGGTGAACCTCCTGATTCTGCTGCAATACCTGCTCCACATGTACCTACCCTCTTTTTGTACATAGTTTATATATAGTTAGGTAGTTGTCTCACACATTGTGCTTATGTTTGCTGATGTTGCATAGATTGCTGTGTATATGTTGTTTTCCGCCTGTGTTGTGGTCTCAATAAGCCTTATTGTTTTTATTTTTGGATTCAGTCTTCTTTATGCAGATCACACATCTGGTCACACCTGGTTGGCAGGATACCAACTACTATTTTCCTAACAGTAAAAAAGGTTTAAAAATAATTGATATTATATACAAATCCCATTCACTAAAATGTCATGAAATCTTTAACTTTATCTGAATAACATTGCAAAAGCTGTTTTACTATTATTAAATCAGTAGACCCCCACCCCTGTTTAGGGACTGAAACAAACATGCATTCTATATTATCTGTCAATGATATGCAATGCCGTTGTAAAGCTCTACCCAGCAATTTGACAGACATTCATACCTTCTGCCTTGAAACTTGAATGATTAACGCCTATTTCTGACCTCATGGCACTATGGTAATTCGATTATGCAATTAGAACAGGGTGGCATTACCAACTTTTACACCTCCTGTTCTCGGACAATCAACATTTCCTTTGACACATTCCACAGTCATTTGATTAAGGCAACTCAGTTATCCATCTGGCTATACAATACATTCTGGCTTTCTTGGCTCTTGGCATTGGTTCTTGGCATCCTTTAGAACTCAAGAAGCTGCTTAGATAAGAAGCTAAACATCTTCAATATTACAGAACAAGTTCAGATGAATGTGTCTAACTACAAATAGCTATACCATGACATGAATCCATGAGAACCATCACAAACCTATGGCTACTAATGTACTAACAAAGCAGCTTCTGATTCCATCTGTACTGTTCCATCTCACAAGCCTGACACTTAAAAACAACAAATGGATCATCTGGTAACTCAAGTATCACCTCACTGGTATGTTACCCCTGTGATTTTAAAGATGAATTGTATCCCTGGAGTACAAGAGTTATTTCGGCAGCATTTTTACCTTGTGTCCCCATTCTGTTTACATGCAACCCTAGTCTGCAATAGGGCAGAAGATTGCAAAGCCAAATTCAATGCAGGTGCATAACTTCACAGAAGTCAAAATCTCAGCTGATAAATTATACAAAAAGGGTTATTAATTATTTGAAATATTCAATACCATATAAATAGCACAAATCTGAAGCTTGTCATTATTCTAGTGAGTTGACAGCTTAATCCTATATTGTAAAGATGCATTTAGTATGCCGTCATTGTAACAGGGTAGAAGAAAAGAGGGAAATATGTTTTTGAATAAGGTTAGGATGTTTCTAGATTAATGGATATAATCTGAGACTAGCCTCTGGTTGGTAGCAGGGGCTGGAAGGAGATTGTTGCAATGAGCATACTTCTTCATAATCAGGAGTATTATAGGTGAGAACAAATGGGCATAACTGCCAACGTTAACAGAAATGAGAGGGATTCTGTTTGGTGTAGAACAATGGAATCGTATAGCTTGGTGAATATTGCACAAATTAAACCAAGGCATGCTGGAGAGCTGGTTGAGAATTGTGCATGTATATAGTCTGCCTATAGAAATTACAGGGTTGATTTGCTAAAAGCAAATAGATTGTTCACTCTGCAAGGGTATTTTCACTTTGCAATGGAATTTTCCCTTAGTTTAGTGAATGAGGTGAAGCTCTCCTGATTTCCATCATCCAATCATGTGCAAGCAAAATATTTTTTTTTAAATATTATTTTCCTTGCTCCTTGCACGTGATCGGGTATTTTTTGCAAAGTGAATTTTCACCACATTCACTAACCTAAGGCAAAATTCCCTTACAAGGTAATAGTAACCTTGCAAAGTGAACAGCCTATTTGCCTTTAGTAATAGCCAGCCTGAGGGAAAGTTGTCTCTCGGGTCCGCTCCTCTAGTCTACTTAGTGGGTGGGTACAATAGTAAGCCTGCTATTGGCTATTCCTATTTGAAATATTCAATAGCAGGCTGGCTATTGCTCCCCATTGTTTACATTCTGCCAGTTGGCAGCAAGAAGTAAACAAAGAATTAGATTAGCAACTAAATGACATTTTTTAGTGTGTACCAAGCAACTGACATTTTTTTAATGTGCATCAAGCCAACGGCAAAACAAAATGCCCCACAACCCAGTCCTCTCTTTTTGCGAGCCATTTTAAAGAGTAAGCAGCACAAGATACTTGCTGTTACATTTTTATTCTCTCTTTGTTCCCGGAGGCTTTACTTAAACCGGTCAGATATGACCATATTGCAAAGTGCTTAACTCATGGGCTAAACTCCATCCAGCTGTTCAAGGAGAACACTTTAATAGCTATTAAGTGCACTTTTATTAAAATGGGTGCATCTAGGTGGGCAGGGTTAACCTAAAAGCCAGAGGAGTCAACACCCAAGTAACAAACTCATGCTAAATCAGAAGGTTGCACTACTTAAGCATGATTTTTACTTTTAAAAGTTTAAAAGGGCAAAAAGATTTAATTTAAATTAGCTGTCACAATTCTACCATGTGTTAAAAATTAACGTTATATTCTCATTCTTATTTTCTCATCTCTACTCAGCTATTGTGTGGACTTTTGCTTCTCTCCTCTACTTATACTCAATTGAGCTAGATGCCTTTCTACTTCTCTCTTTTTAACACATTTGCTCTGATTTGCCTCTATGTTTGGCACCCTTTGCATCAGATAGGTCCATCAATGTTTCTTACCTTTCTTTTAGGCATCTTATACCTACAGTAAATATGACTTGCTTGTTCCTATTTATACCTCACATTTTTCTACCTTAACCCCTTGCCGTCCACCCATCATAAAATTACGGTGGTCGGCGGATCCTTCCCTACATCTTTTTTTCTGCCCAGGCGAGCAGAATCCCGCCGGGAAGGATAAAGGCCGCTACCGACTGTCTCATACAAGTGTTTGGAGGGCTCTATAGTTGGCTGATCGCTTGTATGACCTTACATGGTGCGCCCCCCCCTCTCTGCCGTGTCCCCCCTTCTTTGCAGCTGCCGGTTATCCCGGGCACCGCTGTTCCCTCTGCGGTGCCCGGGACTGAGAGGACTGGCACAGCAGCTGCTCGAAGAGAGGAGGAGAGATCAGCATTTCCCACCGCGGATCTCTCCCCCTTCTCTCTCTCTAAAGTCGGAAGCAATGTGCATTACATCACTTCCGCCTTTAGCTGGCTGGGAGCCAGAGAAGAAGCTGATGAAGCAAATCTCTGCTTCATCAACTTCTTTGGGGGACCCTAGGTGACAGGGTCTTGGGGACCCCTGATGTCTCCTTTAAGAGGGCCTGTCATTTTATTCTAGCTATTACATTGGAAGCCCCCTATGTAATAGCATCCAAGTTAAGTGTAAAAAATAAGTTTACATTTTTTTTTAAAGTCCCCCGCCCCTTGCACGCACTCACTTATATATGTAATTATGTGTCGACCAAAAACAAGGATTGCACCGCACATGTTACATATCACCGTGAACGTCGCAGTGAGAGCAATAATTCTAGGCCCATCAATCACTGATAACACTAAACTGATGATCGGTAAAAGCTTTCAAAGCGTTGCCTATGGCCAATTTTAGGCATGGTACTTTTTTTGCGATTTTGTGGGTGCACAAAATTTCAAAGCTTGACATGTTTGGTGTCTATTTACCCGACGTGACCCAGTTTTTTTTTATTTTACCAAGAAATTGGGTAATAATAAATGTTTTATAACATAACATAGGGAAAACAGTATTTTCAAAATGTCTTTTTTGTTATATAGTAAAAAATAAAAACCCCATCCCTAAAATCTTTCTGTGCTTTGTGTGCGGAATATGGAATTCTGTCGGGAGACCTGCTCACATATCACCAGTTAACGCATTTCTTACGTACAGTATCTCTCAGGGAATGCAAGATCCTGAGTTCAGCCGGGAAATTCTATTTCTCCAAACCCACCCAAAATAGAGGGATCTCATTGTTTTATGGCGCTCTACAAAACAAACTAATGTTCACTAAAACAAGTCCTATCAGACAATGGGAAAGGGACCTCCAGTCCTTCTCGCCCCAAGAATGGACCGCAGCTCTCTCGTACACCCATAAATCTACAAGGTGTGTGGATCTATGGACCTTGGGTCACAAGATAGCTCTACAGTGGTACTTTACACCGCTTAAACTCAACAAAATGTTTCCATCCATCCCAGCGGACTGCTGGAGATAGTGCGGCCAACTGGGGAGCTTATTTCATATCCTATGATCATGTAGGTGTCTGAAGAGCTTCTGGTGCCAAGTCTTCGGGAAGATATCACATACCACAGGTTTTTTCGTACGGCCATCACCGGAATTAGCAGTGTTATCCATGGGTATTGAAAAAATCCCACCACAATATCGGATTTTAGTATCCCACATTTTACTAGCGGCAAGGTTAACCATAGTGCGCCATTGGAAGAGTTTAACTGCACCAAATATTTCCGAAACTGTAGCTATAGTGAATTTACACTACCAGAATGAGGGGATAATGTCGTTCCAAGATGGCTCCACTAGGCGCTTCAATAGAGACTGGTCTCTTTGGACTCCGCAATCAGTTCCATAAAATTTCATGCAATGGTTTATGTGTGATGCATACTCTAGACACTTGGCTTCCCTTATCCCCCTCTACCCTCTCTTAATATATCTATCCCCCCTGCAATTCTTTGTTCCTGCTTGATTTACATTATATACTGTTATGGAGAACAATGTTGAAATAATGTTAACGCGCTAAACCATGAGCATGTAGAAGATATATGTTACATGTGTATTAATATCACATACCATGTAATGAGCCTATCTGTATTGTACCAATCTTGGAAAATTTCTTGTTCTCAATAAAAAACTATTGAATTTAAAAAATAAAAACCCCAATGGTGATTAAATTCCACCATAAGAAAGCTCTGTGTCCCTAAAAAATGTTATAAAATTCATTTCAGTACAGCGTTGCATGAAGGAATAAATGTCAGTCAAAGTACCGCAGCGCTGAATACTGAAAAATGGCCTGGGCATGTTTTCTTTTGCTCTTCAATACAAATGATAACACAGAAAAACAGTAAATACTGTATAAGGGATAATGTTGGAGTAAATGTACTGCTGCTAGTAAAGGAATCAAGTGTGAAAGAAAAAAAAATAACAATGTAACTTGTAAGAAGTTGCTATGGATAGCATTCCTGTGTTTTTCTTTGCATCAGTGTAGACTTTATGATACATTCTCAATGACAAGGCCTTGTATGCAGTCCGTGACAATAGATGCAAACATTGATTTAGGTTGCCCACACCAGTTCTGCACCAGGCAATCATTTCAGACAATGCTCCCTGCATGTTTAATATTAACCTGACAAGTGATCCAGGCAAAACCTCACTTTCTATCATATAAATAGGCTGGCAATGTAAATATCAATATTGTGTCACATGGTATTGTGAAAATGTATCGTATAGTAAAGCAATATCCTTGGACACTTGCAGTAGGATCTCTCTCAGGACAAAGCTGCGGTCATATCACATTAATTCCAAATGACGCACCCTTAATATGTTAGGACATGCAGAGAATGGTTTTCAGATCAGCTCTCTGAAGCTTCCACCTTCTCACTGACTGGCCTTCTTATTTAATTTAGCTTGTTATGTTGCGATATATGGAAGACTTGTTATGAAGAGCGGACTAGGAGGAGGGCTGAAATGTAGGGATTAATCAGTGCTCACTAAATATCTGTCACCGGCAGGGATTAGACAAAGTGCACAAATTAACACTTTACTGAACTGGCCAGCTTCTCGTTTAGCATCTTAAATAGAAAAGATTGAAAACACAAAAACATACATTTTTACAAACGCTGGAAAAAAAATCTGCGCTGCCCACAGCAACCAACACATATTTCCTCTCAGTTTCTACCCTGCTCTGGAAAATTGACAGCTGTACTGTAATCTGAACCTCATTAACAGGTTACAGCAATACTAGTTTGTTATAATATTTAACAACCTTCCTTTGTGGAGTTTTAAAATGCCACCCATTGTAGTGAATGGTTTCTTATGTGCAAATGAATGTGGTTTTTTTTTTTCATCCTGTTTACAAAGCATTTCATTTGGCATCTCTCAAAATAGATTAAAAAAAGCTTTAATTTGTGTGTGCTTGCCATTTTGTAATTAAAGGTCTACGATTTTCTGAAGATTGGCATGTTCAACATTTTTATCTGTGCTGATGGATAACCACTCTTATTTTATTATCTAAAAGGTTACAGCCAGATGGAAAGAAGTTGTCCTATTATATGACAGAATGCTGAGCTATATTTACAGTCTGTACAGTTCAAGACCTCAACATCCTATATTATCTGATGCCAAAATGCATTACACCATCAACTACAGTTTCTATTTGTTTTAATGATGCAATGCAAAGACCATTAAAGGGTCAGTCCACCCAAAACTAACATTTCAGTACAAGTTGGGCTCTAAGGGAAACTTTTGGTTAGTTTCTGGGTCTTCAAATCTGCTGACATATTGCAGCAAATATTACTGCAATTGTATATGATGAAGAATGTAACAGAAAAAGTGGAAATGCTCAGAAACACTGTTTATTTAGCGAGATTGGGACTCCAAGGTAACTTGGCTACTATGTTGCTAAGATTTAGATTCTGGAGAAAGTAGGAAACTTATCCTCCCCAGGATCCACTTGTAACTGTAACTATCCAGCTACCTGTCTGTCTACATATGCATTATCCTTTAGTTTTAAAGAGCAAACATACTATACAGAGCTGTGTAGTAAAGGATACAGGAAAGACTGCAGCAAGACAATATGTGCAGCCCTGAAGAAAGAAGGGAAAAGGGAGACATGATTTAAACCTTTGGGACTCTTTCATACTATTGTGCTGGATTCGCACATATGCGCTAAAGTGCATTGCATTAAGACAGCCCATGCATTTAAATTGTGTGAATAAGGTTCTCAAGGGCAGTATTTTCAGTATGAAGCTAAGATCAACAACACAGGTTCATGACCTCAAACTAGCAGGAGGAAAGTTCAAAACTAATCTTAGAAAATATTGTTTTACAGAAAATGTAGTGATGTTTGGAACAGACTTCCAGCAGAGGCAATGGGGGTGATTTACTACCCTAAACACACGCACGCACCCTGTGCGTGTGATTTTCACACAGCAAAACGCAATTATCAACCAAAAAGTCTCTAAAAGCATATTTCCACTAATGCCATATATGGAAAAATCATGCACATGATGCATATATAATGCTGCTTCACAGTTTAGACAAAAATGGTTAGCTCATGCATTTACATTCCTGCATTCATCAACGCAAGCAACACAACATAGAGCTAATTTACACAACATCACCTTGCAATTCATGCAGGGCTTTGCACAACACACCTGCTGGGTGTGTACACACTACAAAGGTGTTTAGATTCCACCCATAGATCATGCTGGGAGGGAACACACTACAGAGGTGTATACAAGTTTGTGGTGTGTTTATAAGGTTAGTAAATCAAACCCAATGAGTCAGTCAGCAATAAGCAAATTTGAAAAATGTTTGGATTACACAGAGATCAATACTCAAAGTTAAGAAACAACCCAACAAAAATACACAAAAAAGGGACAGAGTCAATTAGCCACTTGGTCTACTTCTGCATTCACTCTTTAATGTTTCTATCTTGAGCACTAGATAGGATGGGTAGGGAAGATGGCAACAGGTGATGATAGGTGGTTACTTGGCATGAGATATTTAGGATAAAGTGGAAGTTTTGAAGACTGTTTTGAAGGACCGTTTAAATAATAATAACGAATGTTGTAGACAAGTACAATATGACAGGAAAGAGAATTCCATAAATGAGGTAGAACTCTAGAGAAATTTTGAACTTGGATCAAGTTATGACCAAGAATGATATAAGCAAATCAGTTGAAGAGGGGAGGAGAAGGTTTTGACAATGTTTGTATCTCAGATTTGTAGTGTTGTGCATTAGGTGTCTCATAATTTGCGCTGATTTTTTTCCCTAAAACGTACGACAATTTAATTCCTGGAATGCCCATGGAGTAGTACTATGGTGGTGAGTCACACAGCCATTCACACTCAAGCGTGTTCTGACATGTTCATTCGCTTGGGTCGCAGACCAGTTGACTCAATCCTTACGAAGTAGCAGAAGAAACAACACGTGTGTGCACGTTGAAAATTGGCAAACGTGCAAATGAAACTTTAGCCCTGTTACAACAGGCTTATGGTGAATATTCCATGAAGAAATCAAGTGTTTTTGAATGGTATAGACAGTTTAAGGAGGGGCGGAAAGATGTCCAGGAAGACCGGAACTCTGGCCTGACAAGTGGATTCTAAACCATGACAATGCTCCTGCACATGATGTGTTAAGTGTTAGCATGTTTCTGGCCCAGAAATCCATTCCAAATCTTGATGGACCACCTTATTCCCCTGACTTAGCACCCTGTGACTTTTGGCTGTTTACAAAATAAAAAAGTGCCCTAAAAGGACACACATTTGATAACATCCAGGACATCCAGTGCGCAACGGCAAATATATTGCCCACCGTTCCAGAAAATTAATTCCAGGAATGTTTTTGAAAGTGGCACAGTCGTCTAGAAAAGTGTGTCGCTTCACAAGGGGACTGCTTTGAAGGTGACAACAGCCGCCAGTGTATAGGTAAGCAAACATATGTTTTTACATTCTGGAAATTAAATTGTCACACCTTGTAGTAGATGGATAAGCCTTGATCTGTGAAAGTATTAATAGGGATGAGGGGGGTTGAGTTAAGGTTGGAGCCAAATCTAGGGAAGAGTAAGCATGGATTGGAATCTTGGGAAGATATGAATCTGGAAAAAAAGTTGGTTGGCTATGTTTAGGGCAGAGTTAAATTATGTAGTTGAGGCCCAGATTTTCAGTTAGAAAATTTTGATAAGAGAGCGTATAAGCCAAGCTGAGATCAGTAATATTACAGAGTTTACAGAAGACACAGTTAAGCATATGTTCAGCAAGGTGTGTAGGGCTGTGTTTGTTTTATGACATGCCAGTTGAGGAGATTCTAGTGAGAAGTATAGCAAAAATAATATGTTTCTGGGGGCTTCAATGGAAATATTAAAGTAAGCACTAGGTGGTTAGTAAACAGCAAGAATTATGAAAGGAATGGAAAAGTTAGATTGCATAAACTTCAAAGAAGGAGGCGGTGAGAGACCAAGGGGGGTGAGAACAAGGACGGCAAGTTATCTATCTAGCTAGTATTCATTTTGTGTTCTAAATTTAAAATTTATACAAAAGTTATGTGTGAAGCTGATACTTCTGAACTCCTTTGGCCAGGATCTACTTCCATCTCCACTTAGCAAAGGGCCCACAAAGATTGATGGGAAATCTTTGACACCAAAAAAGTATAAGTTCTGGACCAAAGACCTCTTAAAATAGCATATAATGAAATCACAAAATGGCAGATATGAGTAAAGGTAGTTGTAAGGAGTATAGAGGAGAGTGTTTGTACGCAGCTCTAATACCAATTCATTCCTCCTGTCTACAAAGAACTATTTACCGGTCTCTCCCTAAATTGTGTGCCATATATTCTAAATTCCTTCATAATTAGACCAACGCAGAGAAATGTCACAAATAATAAATCAGGTAACCTTTTATTAGAATAACTTAATCAGTGATTAAAATGCCTTATTAATTTTTTAGGTTTCCAAATACTGTTTTACAGCCATTACAATACAGGAAACATTGCAACTATGCTTAACATGAACCGAACTTGACATTAAAAGTGGATAGGGTAAGCACAGTTCTAACGTGCAGGCTCCTTCTTGTCTGCAACTACCTGTGGTAATCATTACGCTGATGCCTGTGGAGCCCATTGGATCCATGACCCAAATTGCTTATAGGACATCACCAAGTTAAGACAGCCTTGTCTTTTGTAACTGGTGCTGGTTCTGAGTACTATTAAAATTAAGTGCATTTTGCTTGTTTTTTTTTTTTAATATAATAAATGGTATTGTTTAACTGTTTATAAAATTGCTGGGGTGTAGGAGAAGATTGGAGGTAACTCAAACCAGTGACACTGAAGATTTACTGTATCAAACCGAGGGGTCTATTCACTAAGCTGCCGAAGGATCTAGCCGTAGCTTCGGCTGATCGTTTGGCTAGCTTCGGCCCCAGGACCCCTTTGGTTCAGTAGAACCGAAGGTCTGCTGTACGGGCTATTCACTATAGCCCGTACAGCTCCCGAAGTTGGCCGAGCAGCTCAGTCGAGCTGAAGGCATATGCCTTGGCTCGACTGAGCCGAGGTGAAAGCTGAAGCTGGCTGAGCAGCCGGCCATTGGTTGGCCGGCAGCCTGCTTCTGACAGCTGGGCAGAGCCAGCCGTTATCTTACGGCTGGCTCTGGCCACTTGCAGAGAGATCGGCATCCCTGGTTACCATGTAACCAGGGACGCTGTCATTACACACTGAGAACCCGGATGGGCTGCTATGATTTCACAGCGGCCTCTCCATGTTCTCAGTGTGTAATGACAGATGGCGTTCCTACTTACCTGGTAGCCAGGGATGCCATCTGCCATTACTCTCCCAAACTCTCTGAGAGTCTAATACGGCCCCCGGCCGCCCGGGAGAGAAACACTTTCTCTCAGAGAGGTTCACTCTGCTCGAGGGGGACCTGCAGTTCTCCATCAGGTCCCCCTCTGGTGATTGACAGCAGCAGAGGGCGGGTGCAATAGCTAGTTTGCTATTGGCTATTGCAAAGTGAAATAGACAATAGGAATCTAGCTATGCATTCCTATGGTGATTTTTTTATTCTGACGGCAGCAGAACCGCCCGGCCAATAGAAAACAGTTGGGTGGAGCTAGCTGTCACTGCTAGCTCCACCCAATTGTTTTCTGTTTTATTTTTTACTACTTTTTTAACTGTTTTTCTATTCTGCTCGGTACCACAGAGGTACCGAGCAGAACAGCTCGACGGCATGGAGGTGTTTCTAAAGATCAATAGACCCCAATAGGATACAAAGAAGATACTTCATATTATATTCTCTGAAGATATTTTCATTGCTTTCAGTGAAAATATTTTTTTTTCTGGTCACAGCATATGCTTTTTGGACTTTGTTTATGCACAATTGTTATCCTAATTTTTATGTTATGGATATCTTATTTTGAGAGTGTGGGGAGGATTTATTAAGGGTGCCTGAAGTTTTCTTTGAAGTTTTTCACAGTGTGTTTTCACATGTACAGAGCAACATTTACTAGTATTTTATTTCACTATACAAGGATGTTGATAAACAGCTCATAATTTATAATAACATTTTGCAGTCAATGTGAGAAACCATCACTATTCCCATTCACACTGCATACACAAAAATAATTTCTAATCAAATATTCCTTGCCATTCTAGCTGTTTCTAGCAGATTTATAGATAGGACTCTATGGGCAGCTTATATTGCTTACAGCATATAAAGAAGACCAGGGACAAACTTGAGGGACAGTTTCAAAAAAAAGTAATTTAACATACAATGCAGAACCCAAGCACTGAGATTTTTAACCCTTTGTTAGGACAGGCAGTGTTCAACTCTAGTTTACAATTGATAATGAGATCTGCCAGTTTGTTACAGGCAGGGTAATTATTTTAAACATAACTTCACAGCCCCTTCCTTAACATTACCTAGCAGAGAAGATCTAGGTAGGATTTGTAAGCATGTGAAAAGCAATTAAAGGTGCAATTTTTATTTTGTTTTTAAGTCATGCTATGTTACTGGAAACATGTAGTATATATAAAGTAGACATTGACCCATTTTGGCTTTAAAAGTGGAAATACACTTTGAAAATAAATAATTTTTATTTTGGCAAACTTTTTCCTATTTTATTGCTGATAACAGGAAAATAATACAGTAAAAAGCAGTGGACTGGTGAAAAATGTGTAACATTGGAAAAAAATTAAGGACTTGAAACATTCCAAATGGGTGCTATTTTGAATGAGAACAGGGGCCACAGTATGCTGGGTGCCTTAATGTTTCCTTTCCCAAATATTTGCAACTACAATATATGAGAGCAGAGAGTTCTTCCTTTAGGTTGGATTCACATGTACGGTTGCCATGTGTTACTGCATATGTGTTAATGCAAATCCATGGCAACAGGTCATAAAAGTATTTTAGGTTTCCCCTAAACTTGATTTTATTGTTTGCTTCTGCCTGTTGTTGAGGGGTGTCTCTGGCAATAGTGTGAGGATACAATCATTCTTGATTATGAATATTTATGACCCCCTGTCCAACTACTAAGTGGTTTATTGCCAGAGATGCATTGTGGGGGAAGGACATAAATATTATGGTTGACCTTGCAGGAGCTCTTTTGCAGGAGCTCTTTTGCCTCCTGGGTATTTGCCAGGAGGGGAAGCTGTGTGTTGGGGTTCATGCCTTCCTTCCCTACTTCCTAGGGTGAGGCTGAACTGAAAGAGGGACCAGGGTCTGTGGCTTGGAAGAGTTTTGTGCCACCTTGATGGAGCATCTGGGGAATGAGGTGTCTTCCCGAAGATTGTCCTGGAAAGCCGAGCACAGGCTGCTTCCAGCAGATATTGCAAGGTGGGTCGTCTTCACTTTCTCCAGAGGGTACATGTGCTGTTGCTCTACAGTCTGAAGAGTACAGAGTGCTAGTTTCAGCTTAAAAGCCCTTTCTTTGATTGTATTGACTGTGAGTAGAGGAGTTTTGTATTTGTGGTTTTATTTGGGTATCCTGTGTCCTAACCCCTCTGTCCTTGTGTTTATCATGCTTAATAAACTTTCTAAAGTGACTGGTGCCTAATTCGACCCCACAGGAAGAGTCAAGAATTCTGTCCTATAATAAATGGACTTGACCAATGCCCTTAGAGCAAATAGAGCTATTGAAGGGGTTGTTATATGAGATTAGACTCATCAATTGAGTCTTTTTTGCTGATGATCTGAGGTTGTATATCATATCCCAAAATTGCCTTTTCCCCTTTTGATGAGAGAACTTGAGCAATCTGAATATTGAATTAATTTGAAAGTTACTACTTCTAAATCTAAATCATATTGCCTAACCATCTCTATGTTGGGTAGGGATTGGGAATTTTTACAGAAACATATTCTATTTTGTTGGACATCAAAAGTCAATAAATACCAAGGGGTACAGATTCTGGCTAACATAGAAAATATTTGAGATTAATTACCTTTCATTACTCAATTCTACTAAATGTAGGTCTAATGTAAGTTGAAAAAGGCACTCTTGGTTGGGCAGAATAGCTATTTACAAATTGACATATTACCCTGCTTTTATATTTATTTCAAACATTACCTATAAGCGTACCTAATGTATTGTTTCAAAAGTTGAGATAATTTTTACTTTGATATATTTGGGCACGTTCCTCCGCTCAATTGAGGTATGATATTTTGGTACAACAGATGAATGAGGGAGGAGCCACACATGGAGATGTTTTACACAGTGTCAATTTTGATCCAAATATTGCATTGTTTTTTTTCATGCGCATATTAAACTAAGGGTATAGCAATCTAATGTTTTAGTCTCACTTACATCCCACTTTCATCTCTACTATGGACCTGACTGCTGTTTACTATGTGGGGATCTGTTCCTATTGGTTGTAGATCTGTTTAGAGTCTGGGACACATCAGTTCAGAAATATACTATATCATCTTACATAGGGCCTCTAACACCCATAATGGGAACCCCAGATTTTTTTGCCAGGTTTGGATGGCACGAGATTTTTTAAATGTAAAATAAATACAACATCCCTGATAGTGCAGGCAGTGGATAGGGATATTTTGAATACACTGGGGGAGTCAACCTGAACAAATGAGGGAAGGTAGATGGCTCATAATCTTCAACTTTAACATTTTCACTCCTGGCTTCAAACTAAGAGGCAAATTTAAAGAAACAAGACTTTGAAGAAAGTTTAAGTAGCTCTAAATGTACCTATGCTATTTCGGTAATATATAATATAATCCTAACACAAGCATACCCAGCCCATCCCTACCATACAAAGGAATGGGAAGGGGACTGGGACATAGCATATCTAATCAGGAGTGGAGAAAAGTTTTTTTAAAATTAACTTTTCAGTCCAGTATAGCTAATCACGCTCAAAGAAGGAATTTTAAAATATTGACAAGGTGGTTTAGATGCCCAGTAGCATTATGGAGGATGTGCACCTTAAACACCAGTAAGTGTTGTAGATGCAAGACAGGAGAGGGAGCTAAGCTACATATCTGGTGGTCTTGTCCCAATATCTGCCTTTTTTGGTGTATTATCTTTGCGATGGGTAAGGAAATTACAGGTATTGATTGGCAAGAAATAATGGAGGTGGCATTGCATTCCATCTATCCTGGTTCTATTAAGGCAATCAAAAAAATTATATTTTTTGTTTTTTTCCTTTTGGCAGGAAGTGCTCTTATCCCTAGGTTTTGGAGATCTCCTACATTCCCGTGGATTAGGGAATAGAAAAATTAGCTTAATTTGATTATGCAGATGGAGGATTTGACAGCTCATGGTCATGATCAGTACCCTAGTTGAGACTTGGAGTGTATGGAAGGACGTTTTAGCCTCCTCAAGGATCCAGTTGTATATTTAATAAGCGATGGTTGTATGATAATAAATTCAAAAAAGGATGGCTCACTTATTTCTTTGTCTTTTCCATTCTACTTTTTTGCATTTCATATTTGTTTATATTTCTCTTTGAAATAAGAAATGAGTGAGAGAAGGAGTGATGAACATCAACCAAGGAAGGATTGGCCTCATGAAGTGATGAAAATGGAATATGGAATAGATATAGTAACTGGGTGAATACATGGGGTGTAGTGGTTATTGTTAGACATACAGTGAAAATTAGAAAGATACCTATTAAAAAAATGTTGTATGACATATGTATTTATAAAATGAATAAACTTTGTTCCGAAAAAAAGAACTCTGCCTACAGGTTTGAGATGCTTGCCCATGGAGCTGTCTGGGGGTCCAAAACCACCTCCAGGGGGAAGAGAGTGCTACACTTACAAAGTGGAAACATATGTATATTTGTCTTTGTCATGTGCTGCAGGGCAGAACCCCTTCCTGCCATGTCTTGATCCCAGTAGCAGGAAACAGATAACAAGTCTGAATGCAAAAGTTCAAAGGGGTAAGACAAGCCATAGTAATTCAGTTCCGCAGTCAGGGCAGGCAGCGCAGAATCAGGAGTCCAGAAAACAGTCCAAGGGTCAGGTAGCCAGGAGTTTAAAATTTGGGGTAGGAATGCAGGAACAGGGGATGAAGAAGCAGGAGAAAACACTGGGTCTCTTTGAGCAGGGATTCAGAATAACCTAGCACTGAGTTAGTAGGGTTGTGCTGTTTTAAAGCCCAGGGCTGGAGGCAATGCCCTTGTTGCTGTGGAAACAGAGGTAGAGTTAAGGCAGTGCTCAGTGTATTGTTAAAGGCTTGTGTTCCTTGGAGGAAGTAAGTCTCTGCATCTTATCAGTTGCTATGCATACTAAATCTCTATTGGGGCTTATAGACGTCACACAAGAATTTTCCCCGTGTGACGTTACCAAGGGAGACAGCCCTGACGCTGTGACCAGCACAGCTCCAGACGCACATGCACGGCAACACACAGAACCATGCTTCCGAGGCACAGCCACAGCAGAGAAACACTGGGAACGTGTTTGTGGTGACAGAAGATCCGGAGAGCGGTGTCTCCACACATCACGACTGCCATGTGAGGGACAGAGTGAGCACTGCAGAGGTGAGCGACACCCCCGTGCACCATGACAGTCTTCTTCAACTTAGTCAAATATGAATTTAAATTAGATGTCCAAAACAGGTAGGTAGGTAGATGACTTGTAAACAATATTACTTGTGAAAATAATGATGAATTACCAATTTTGAACTTTATAGATAGGCCCACTTTGTTTGTGTGGGTCTCCTCTGGTTGGTTTTCTTTCATAGTTCAAAAAAGACTAACAGGCTCTTTCTTCATTGTGTCTAGGGGTTGTGTAAATATATGCAAGCAGAGAGGCCAGATGTAGGAGGAGGGAGAGGATGCTGTCATATCACTTTTCACTATTTCCTATTGCCAATTGTGCTCACCCCTTCCTCTGAGCTTCATAAATCCTTAATTTTGCTGTCTGAGCTATAAGACTATGACAATCACAACATCTTTTTCTGTAGTTCCAAAAGAGTGCCAGATGGTTGTGCAACAGAGAGGAGAGGATATTCCTGTACCTCCTTTTTCTATTTCTACTTGTGTTCAGTCTTTCACTAAGCATAATTGCATCATTGTTTTGTTAACTGGGCTACAAGAACTTGAAAAGCTCACATATTTCTATTTTTTTTGTCATCTCTCAATGTTGGAGAAATTTGTTATAACATTGATATGCTATACCCTGGTCTGCCTTTGACATTACAAGAGTGGATCTTAATATGCTGTTTTTGTTCACTGCAGTTATGCAACCACTTTAACTCACTGTGTGACCACTTCACAGAAGCCTGTTATGTGCAAGCATCAGTTTGCGGAATGCTGTTCGTTACAGACCAATAATGATCATACATGACACTTATTACCCTTTCAATTTGGGTTTGTAAATATATTTAGTAATAACATCCCTCCCCAGAGACCCTGGGATATGCCACATGGTTGTGCAATGAAAGGGAGGGCATACTTTCATATCACTTTCCATGATTTCCTATTGCTAATTGTGTTCAACCCTTCCTCTGAGCTTCATAACACCCTTGGTTTGGCTGTCTGAGTCATACGACCTTGACAAGCCACATAGTCATTATAAAATAGACTGAATATCTCAGAAGGAAAATTTACCAAAACTGCAGCTAGAGACTCATGTTTATAAAAATATATTGAGTTTCTTAAATATAGGGTTTGGAAATCTATTCCTTTCGATTTGAAACTGAATCCACTGCGAAGCAATATATATGCTTTGTGAAAACATACATTTCTTTTACTTGATTATAAGATCACTAAATATATACCTATTTAAGACTTTTTTTATATCAGATGAAGAAATGCCTAGACAAATCCCTACTATGACTGCAAGAGGGTTGTTTTTATTTTCTCACATGATTCATTTTGACGACCACTCTTGGTTTGGGTTTAAGGACCTTCAGTTTAAACATGATAAATCAGGTAGATGTGGATTTATCTATTTCTGTTTATTCATAAAACTTATTGGGTAGAATTTATCAAAATCTGGAGCAGCTTCTCTCTTCAGTTTGTTCAGTTAGGATTTAAAAATGAAAGGGAGAGGCTGATTGGTTGCCATGAGCAACTGCTCCAGATTTTGTCTGCTCCAGTTTTGATAAATTCCCTTCACTGTTTATATGTTAATAGCCGTTGCATTTGTAGTCTTAATACCTTAGATCACCCGATCTCTTTTCTTAATTTGAGTAAAGTTAGAAAAACATTGTCCCTACTTTGAGTTTTTAAATGAAGTTTTCAAAATGTACCTCCATTTAAGCAAGCCTCACTAAAATGATCTAGAGATTTAACTTTAACAAATTAATTAAAAAAAGTATTTTTACTTTCAACAAACTTAAAGTTAATGAGTTCTGAGAGAACAGCAGTTAAAATCTGTCAATATGCTATTACAGGGTTTACTATCCCTATTAAAAATGTGTTCATCTATAGTAATAAATGTCCAAAGTGTGGCTTTCCTAACATACACTTTGCACACAGTGTGTGGTGTCGTGAAGCAAACAAAACATTATAATGTCCAACGTTAATGTTTCTAAAGACCCTAGATATTGTTCTTGTTGACTAAGAACTGTACTGAAGCTCCTGCTCATTATATGTTATTAGACCAACTTTAATCAAATACATCTTAATTATAGGTAAGAGATTAATACTAACACATTGGAATAAAAACACTCTTCTATGTCTGAAGTCAAATCTCATTTAATTAGAGCTTGTCAATAATGAAATTAAAATTTTACAAAATGAGTCAGTTACTCACCACTTTATGGATCGCTGAAAACCCTTCCTGAATTCTATGGCTGTATAAGCTACTGGGCATTGGCAGAAAATATGAACATTGAGATTTAAGCATCATTTTTAATTATATAAGTTTTCTTTATATATTTTATATGTTACTATATTTTGTTCACTGCTATTAAAATATTTCCTGACACTTTTTTTTATTTTCCTTGTATTTTTTATTACAATTAAAATGTAATTCTTATTATAAGTAGTGTACCTTTTATGTGTATTTTGCAGTGTTCTGTTTAGATACATGTACGGTTCCCCCACTTATTTTTGCCTGTTTTATTACATTCTTCTAATTCTGTTTATATATACTGTATATACATATCTAAATGTCATAGGTTAGGGTGCCAACTTTTGTACCCCATGGTCCCTGTGTGTGCTCCAAGCTCCATTGGTGTCGCTATAGGCCCCTAATACAGCGGCAATCTGTCAGTTCTGCCGAAGTGAAAGTGCTGCCCGCCTGCTTCACTGTACGGGCTCCTCGACAGTCAGCAGCCAGCTGAATCTTCCCTCGCCCATCGCAGCTGCTATAGGGGTATCTTATGTGCCCCCCCCGATATATTGTTCCTAGAGTCTACATTTTAATAAAATGTTTCAAAACAAAAAGTCTGAAGTCGTGCTTTTTGCGCTACCTAAATGTAAGAGATATTTTATCATAGTGACATGTTCTAGAATCTAGATTGTTCTGATTCTGACATTTCAACAATAGGTTTTAACATGCTCTGTTTTGCCTGTGATTACTTACTACTTTCCCCACATAGGCTGCCTTAGCCTTGTGGTCTCCTACTTAGGGGGTGACAACAGAGAAGAAAAGGCTAGATTTAGGTGAAATTTACTAGATTTTTCCTGTTGATTTCCTCTTCTGCCTTCATCCCTACCAGTAGCAATTATGAAATTGCTGCAAATGTGAATAGATGGTAACAGTTCATAAAGAGTGCACTCAGTGGTCAAAATGTGACTATAGCAAATATTTATCTCCCTAATAAAATCAAATCAAATAAGCCCATAAACTTGAATTACAAGACAAATTTACCTCAATTTTTATTAATATGGAAACAAACAAACAAACCCAGCAACTCCTTTGCTAGATCCCTAAGAGAAAACCAACCTTGGTACCTTCATATCTCAGCTGGATATAGAGGACATTCCAAATCCAAACAGTTTCAGAGATTTTTTACAAATACCTTTATAATATGCCACAGAGTGTTACTTAAAGGAGAACTATGAGGTGAGTGCTTTTCACTCACCTCATAGTTCTAGCCGACCTGTGACAATGAGACTGTCACAGGTCGGCTCAGTAGATCGGGAGGTGAGCGAACACATACCGGGTTCGCTCACCTCTCGATCCTGTCACGGCTCTCTGCCGTGACAGGGGGAGGGGCTGGATTCCCCTCTCCCCGCTCCGATCTGCCAGCGCTGACTGGCGGAACGGACGGGGGAGGGGGCGGGTACAGCTGGCTCTGCCTCTAGATAGGCAGAGCCAGCTGTCACTCACGCAGCTGGGCGGATCCCGTCATCTAAGTCGGGATGCGCTCCGGCTGCGGCGTCTCAGTATACCGCGAGCTACAGCTTAGGGTATACTGAGCTTAGGGTAATGGGAGGACGCTAGTTTGTGTCCTCCCGTTACCCTAAGGAGAACTATGGGGAAAAACACTGACCCCATAGTTCTCCTTTAATTCATCCTACAAACTAAACTACAAAACATATCTAAATTTCTCAGGAGGCTTCTTACTTTGACAATTTCTGAAATAGATGCTCTAGAGACCCCCCTCTCAACTGGAAAGTTGTTCCTCGTGGCAAAAACTTTGAAGCCAGGAAAGGTGCCCAGTCCAGACAGGTATTCCAGTTGGTACTATGTAACTCTTGCACTCCTTTACATAAAAGCCTTTAACTCAACCTTTTCTGACCACATCCTCTCTGCAGACAGCCTCAGAGCACATATGAATTTTCGATTATGCAGCGCCAACACAATGGTAAATTAGTGATTAATTATATAACGTGAACAAACATCATTAATTATATAATGTGAATAAGTGTTATTCAGTGAAACTAAATCAAATACACGTGAAACTGTGTCCACTTTTGAAAAAATTGAAAAAAATAAAATACAGAGTGAAAAAGTCCAACGAGTGTTGTGTATTTATTTTTTTCAAACACGTGAATAACAATAAAGTGTTCCAAGCATGAGCAGGTTGTGAATTCAGGAAACAGTTCCGTGATGTTTGTTTGGGGATGCCGGCAAATGCCGTGTAAATCCCTTCAGGGTATATACTCACCACAATGTAGTGGCTGTGGTAAGCAGCCTGAAGAGCTTTTAGAGAAATGAATTCTCCTGAAGTTGTGGTGTCCCCGCTTCAACTCTCGACGGTCTGTGACTGGTAAATGGTTTATCTTCGGGATCATACAAGAAAAAGAGTGTGTAGTGTAGAAGTTTCAAAAGGATTTTATTCAAATCAAATAAGACTAAAACAACGAAATCCACAGGCAAAGACCGAAAAAAATTCAAAGAAAAATGTTCCGATCGGCAAAACTACAAAATCCTGTATCTGGTGTAGCATCAGGTTAGGCCCGCACATATGCTCTGAGGCTGTGATACCAAAGGAAATAAAAAACACTACTTTAGGGGGGTATCACGTACCTGACTGGAGACTCAGCTGAGAAGGGGGCAGCCTGTGCACCTCTTCTTGTCCCACACCTCTGGAAGTAGTGACAGGGTATGTAAGGACATAGTGGAGCACAGGTGTGGATACTGGTGGCTGGCTGGTTCTTAAAGAGGCGCTTGAGTGCATTGGACCAGCTGGTGAATTTGCAGGACCAAGATGACACCGGGACCTCTTGAAACCAGAGCAGGCAACGGGTATGAGACCAAGGAATCACTGGCAGGATGTCGTAGCTCGGGATACTGATGGAGCGATCCACCAAGTGGCAGACCAGGAGGGAAGTCAGGTTCATGCCGAGGTCATACACAGGGAGACGAATCTTGAGGTGCCCAATCACAGTTTAGGAGCAGGGTCAGGAAACGTAAGCCAGGGTCATACACAGCAGATCAGAGGTACCGAATCAGGAGGAAGCAAAGTCAAATGGTCACAAGCCGGGTTCATACACAAGATGTCAGGATACAAGAACAGAGTACAGAGCACAAATGGACAAGCTGAAGACCACTCAGCAACCTGGTCATGGCTTCATGTCTGTTTAAATAGGATAGTGTGCATGCTAATGAGCGTGCACCTGTACGCTAACAAGCATGTTTCTGCGCGCTCACATATGTGTGCATACAGGTTCTTGTACGCACGCATTAACGTGCTAAAGCGGGTTTTCCAGGAACTTTGGGCAATGGATTGCATACTTGTGTGCATGCACGTTTTTAAGCAGGAGTCCATCTGTAGGTAGGTCTCTTACAGGGGGTCTATATATAAATCTTCCACCCAGCCACATGCTGGGTAAATGCCATTCACATGGAATTCCCACCACTAGATGGAGCCGAGGAGCATAGCAAATTTACATTTAGGGGTCTATTTGTCAATAGACCCCTATGTGTGAATAATTGCCCAATCTCCCTCTTAAAACTAAATTTCAACATTTTTATTAAAATTCCTTTTGTTTGTCTACTACTCCTTTTAAAACCTGTGATTCGCCTAGACAAAACAGGTTTTTTGCCTCACAGGGAGGCAAAGGACAATACAACAAAAGTTCACAAGACACCCATGTGCCTTCTCTCCACTATTGCAGATAATTCCTTTGAGAAGGTGTATTGGCTCTTTCTTAAAACCACACAGCAACATGTGGCCCTTTGGACCAATATGTACAATTGTCTATATCCCACTTGCCAATGAAAAGGTATCTGGATATTTGCCCCTAAACAATAGATCCAAGCAGGGATGCCCCCTTTGCTGGTTATGTTTGTACTCATGCTGGAACCCTTTCTTAGACAAATCAGACTAAACCCAAACTTTGCAGGTCTTCAAACACATTCGGACCACCAAAAGGTAGTGGCTTATGCCAATGATATTTTATTTTTCATTACCAAACCTGGACTACTCATCCCCAATCTACTTGCAGAAGCAGAGAGATATGGGAGGCTTTCCTATTTTAATGTAACTCTGCACATATTTGAGGTGCTCATTATATTTCTTCTTATACCTAGGCCTAGACTAATTTCACCTCACTCACAAACCTCTCAGGCTTGTTGGCCTTTAGAAAAAGAGAAAGGAATAAGATGTCACATATTTTGAGAATATCCCATCCTTAGACCATTCTGGACACTGATTGGGGAGATAATTCCCAAATTATCAGATATTAACTTAGGAGACCTCCCAGCAACATACCTATTATTCTTGAGTCACATACTTAGGACAGATACAAAAACCAAGAGAATTCATCATTTGAATGTGGCCAGACTTTTTACATTCCCACTATGTGGAAATCAGACACTCCTCCATCAATGGGATTATGTCCTCTAAAATAACCCATTTTAGAAATATGGAAGATCTAAACTGCTTCCCTTAAACATTAGACAGCTATGATTCTACTGAATGATGTTATCCTATTTGCAAGAATAGAGATCCATAATCTCAGGAAAGTGATAGATGCTCATTACAATGCTCATTAGATGCTTAATTACATAATTCTGAAGTGCAAAGACTACCCACTACCACTTCTATCACCCCCCCACCCCCCTGCCAATCTTTTTTCTTTTTCCTCTGCTCTTCATCAACTTCATCAGCCTTTCTTTAACCACTCGTACCTTTTCTCCTTCTACAAGTTAATCTTTTTTGCAGCATACATACAAGCTAATATGGAATGGGATGCTTTTGAAAATATTGACAAGTCAAAATCAATTAAAATTCTCTGTGTATATAATCTGTGTAAATGTATCCTTTTTCATCATAAATAAAGAATTAAATAAATAAATACAAAAAATTGACCAGAAGCCAATATGTTTTTTCCTTACTTTATTATTTTCCTATAGGAATTGATTAGATTACACATTCAGTATATTCACTGTAAAATAGTCCTACTCACGGAAACAATTTCAGCAGACGTAATGGTAGCGTTTCTCTTGTAACTTTTACACCAGTAAAGAACTACATTTTTTTTTACAGAGGAGCTCTGTCGGGCTTTCCTAAAATAGAATACAGTTGCAACTTAATAACTTTACCAATTAAAAAAAAGCAGTACATATCAAAATGTCTAGGCTTCTACAAGAATTTCTCCATCACTCTGGCAAGTTATTTTACTACAACAAATACTGTATTTCTTCAGTGGACTTCTACTCTGTGAGAAAGATGAGATTCTCTCCATTTTTCTCAGTTACCTTCAGCAAAATTTTGGATAACTCTTCTTACAGCCTAGTTGTTCTATTATCTTTGATTGCCTATCACTGTATAAAGGAACTTGCTGTATAATTACTGCCGGATGCTTCATTGGTCCTTCATGGAAGTGGGGTCCTGCTTCCTTCTAGTACCTTATGTGTTTTCCTCTTTTACAAAAAGACTGTGGACACAGAGATTCACACTCATTTCTCTGTTACAGAAAGCAGATTCTTTCCAATGGCCACACAGAGTAGCCAAAATTAAAACTGGGCTGAGGACTACCTAAGCTGCTGCCTGAACTTACAGCTCTTAGTTCTGTAAGCTCCTTTAAGGGGGCAAGAACTGATGTAAATCGCAAAACTCTAGTTCTGTCTCATTGCAGATCCTTCCCTCACTTCATTCTGTTAATGTTGAAACAGTGCTTGCCTGTGTACTTTCTGAAAATCAGTGCTAAATTTTAAAGTCTGCTTGCCATTATCCCATGATCAGATCCAATGTAACAAAGGTAAACATTTCATCCCCCAGCAATAGAGAAAATCACCATGGCTTAGTCGGTGTACATTCAGAAGCTGAAGCATGCCTTCCATAGCAAAACATACTTGTTATTAAATTCTGTATATACTGTAGATGCTACACCTTTGCATGCATATAGTAAATCCCATGAGCATATGATTTGCTTGTTTGTACAAAATTAATGTCCAAGTATTAGTACTTATCCTTTAGTAAATAAGGCCCACTATGTATTAGCATAGCTAACAGCTATAGTCCATCAGCTGTTAGCGGGGATGCTGCTATTTCTTCAAAACTTTTTCAAACTGTTGAAGACAGTCTCTGCCTCATGTGAACTTGTAGGATAGTACCAAATATGATAAACCCTTTTGAGTGATGGATTAGCAAACAATGAAAATGTTGTAGCATAGAGCAAAATGAATCATTGAAATAATCTGTCACATTTAAGCCAGACTAAATAACGAATGCTATCTGATTTGGTAAGAATTGTGTCAGAATAATTAGGCTCGCTGCACACCTCGGCATTGTGCGAAACATGTTAGTGTACTTGATGGACTAATGTCTTTATTCAACCTCAAATACTATGTAACTATGTAACTATGTTTGGTTGCCATTACTAGTTAATGGCACCCCAAACGCAGCTGTGAGTATGCACGTTCCTCCCTCCCACGTGTTTTAATGCCGAACGCGTGTCACGCAAAAAACTACATGAGCTTTTTTGCCATGGCACACAAATGTGCAAAAACACGCATTGATGGGACACGCGTTCCCATGACACACAGATGTGAAATGGGCCTTAACCCACTAGGTAGCTCCAAAAAAAAAAGAATAAAAGTTGGCAGAGATGTTTGCATTTAAAGCAGATTTTTCAGTTCCTCCTATAAATCTTGTATAATTTAACTGTATAATAGGCACAAATACAGTATCTAAACTATATTAATTTATACACATGTGGGGATTCAATTCCCCAGTGCCCTGCCTAATGTTCAATCATTTGCTGTTTTGTCAGGTTTCTTTCCTTGCTGGGCTCTGGGATTTTCCTTGTGTTAGATTATCTGCTGCCCTATTTTGAGTTATCCACAGTGCTGCATCAGAAGTATTGGATAAGTTAACTCTGCATACTTCACAGCTATTCATTCAATGAAAAGTTTATTTTGAGTAGGTCAGGTCGGGCAAGTTCTGTTGTCCTGACTGGAAGCCTAGATCCTGTCCTAGGTCCGGGCTCCTGAGGACTCTGCCCTCAAGACTGCTCAATAGGAAACGGCTAAGGCTTTTGTTGTTATCAAGGCCTAACCTAATCTGTTCTTGTTAAGGGATATTAGAGCTGAGGATACTGAAACTAGAGTCATAAACCTGGTGCTGAGAAAAAAACAGGAATCTCTGCTTTGCGAAAGTTACTTTAGTCTGCTGTAAAAGAGGAAGTCTGAGCATCCATCCTGGGTATCCATCTTTAGGTATTCTGTTCATCCCTTTCTGTTCTGCAAGTTTAGCAATTAAGCTAAAGAAAATACTTCTAAGGTGAGTACTGCCTTTAGTCAAGAAAATAAGTAAAATTGCCCAGAAACTAAGTACAAGATATCAAAATTGGGGTTCCGCTTGATGTTACAAGGCCCATCTAAGTGAAGCCACTGCCATATATTTTTTTTATTAGAGAAAAGTCCCATTCTCCGAAACTAGCAGTGGCTCAGTCTCAACCTACTACCCAGGTACAGAAATACTGGTACTAGTACAGAATACTTTCCACTCAGGGGTTGCAAGTAAAGAAGTATCTGTATGCCAAAAACATAATGCTTTATCAAGTGGGGGAATTTTATATTATAGTATGAAGTGTTAAAAGATTATTTTTATGACATCTTATAACAGCTCATTAATTTGGGGTATTTGGAAACCAACCCAAAGGGAGGCCATGTGATAGAGTCTGAAACAATAAACCTTCTGAATTGCACAAATGCAGGTTTTGTAGATCGCATTAGCAGTTGACTTCTTCTCTGGGACTCTACTGTATTGTACAGTGGCTGAACAGTTTGTAAGCAGCTTGGTAAGGCTGACATATAAGAGGAAAAGATGAAACCGGTTTTATCTTGAAATAAACAATTATTTTTTTCAGAAACAATAACCACAAATATTTCTAAGCACTGGAGCACTGGAAAAGGCTGCAAACTTCTAAGCACCAGCAGAGTGAGATTGATCATTAGGGCCAGGCGACTCCACAGTTAACCCTTCACACACATAAACAGTAACCGCCACCACTTGTTTTAACAGAAACATACAATTTTCATAGCATTTGTTGTAGCAATTCTAGATGTTAAGAAAAGTCTGTGACATTTGCTGCCAAGCCCAGACAGTGGTGTACAGAGTTTAATTATGTTTTTTCTTCAAAGAGGGAAGATTTTGTGAGTTTCTTATTGATAGCACTTAAAGATCCAGCTTAATTATTTTTAAATATTATTTTAATGAAAGAAAAGAAAAATAGCACAAGCAAATATTTGCAGGAAAATAATACTACAGAACAGACAATAACAGCAGCAAAATAATAAAAGTGAAAGGTGCTTAGCAAAGTTTGCTTGGGCTTTGATTCCTGAGCAATGTCACATATACTGCACAGTAAGTCCGATTCTAAGAGTCTGGCCCTCAGAAATATCTCTTAGCATTCTGGCATGTTTCCAGGAGAAAACAAGAGCCCCTAGCTACCAATAGCAGGAGCAAAGGATCCTACTGACCCTGAGACAGTAGGAAGTCATCGTCTTCTTCCTGTTGGTGTCTCTCCAGTGTCCAGTTGGCTACAGGAGGAACATGGGAGGGATTGTATTACTAATCCCCGCCTCATTGCAGTTGACCATATTGGTCACCTCTTCAAAAGATGGCAAGTTGCTGCATGTGTCCTGAATGATGAGCCACTGATGTAGTGAAAAGAACCCCAGCTCCCCAGAGCTTCTTCTTGTACTGTATTCACACAGGCAATCAATAATGGCACAGTATTGCGAATGACCAATGACGAGTTCCAGCATGTAGGGGGGTGTCACAGATTAATCCCTTGGAAGACAGCTTGTGTTGCCACTGCATTTCTAGTAAGTGAGCATTGGCTGTGTTTGACCACCTAAAGTGGCCATAAATTCTTCTGGCCTAATGAAATAATTCTTAAGCGCAAATTTACTTAACTTGGAACTGGCACATCACTAGGTTGAGGCCATGTACTGGACAAAGTTTGTGTGTGACCAGCAAGTTAGTGCCTTTGTTACACATGACCTTGACTGGCACAATATGGCATGGGGTTAGCCACATCTTTGCCTGGCCCTGGAGAGCGGCAAAAATATTTGGCCCAGTGTGGCTCCTTCCCCCAGGCATATGGTATCATTGAGGAACTGCTCCCACCTACCTTTGTGGTGTAGAGCCATGTGTATCCTCATGCATGTGGTACCCAAATAGCTGGAACTTTTATCACAGCTAATATGCTGGCAGGCAGAACCTGCAGAACACAATGGTGCTGTTGGAAGCACATGTGTTAAGAAAGGCCTGCACTAAAGAGCTCTGTGAACCATCCCAGGGGATAGCAGTGGCTTGTGCCTGTGGGGCAGTGTTACTAGAATAAATAGGATTACTGCCCCCTCCAGTTCTCTGCAAACTGCTCCTGGACAGAATCCTTCTTCTATATTGTTCTGCCTCTCCCTCAGTTTCTTCCTATCCGCCTCATCATCCACCCACTCCTCATCGCTGAACCCACTTGGCAGTAAGCTCCAGCTGCAGGAACAACACTTCCTCTTGCTGCTCCCTGCCTGATGTCCCCTCCCTTTATGGTAATGGCACTTTCTGCATTATCCTCAATATCTAAAACAAGTAATTATTTTGCAGGACCAAGATCATCCTCCTGCAGCAAGTACTTGATCATGTGAAGCAATAATTCTTCTGACTCCTTTATGCCAGTTTGTGGGGCTATTGGGGATTAGCAGAAGTGGAGGAGAAGGAGGAAGAAGAGGGTGCATTAGTAGCAGTTGCAGGCATCTGTCTGCTCTGCACTTGAAAGGACAAAGAAGAGGAAGGCTTTGTCAGCAACTCATCTACTTTTTCTGTGTGCTCTGGCTGTATAGCAAGGCAGGTCTGAGATATAAAAGGCAGGTGTGTCCTGCCTCTAGATAGTGCAGCCCGACCACCGCTTTGTCTTGAATAATCCGCTCACCCTCTACTACCTCTGTGTGCAGAAGCTCTGCCTCTCCTTTTAGGCCTAACATTTCAAACAGCAGCAAGGACCACAAAAAAGGACCTATCAAAATATTATTATGATTATACAGAATTTATATAGCGCCAACAGTTTGTGCAGAGCTTTACAATATAAGGAAGACATTACAATTCAAGACAAGATGGTAAGGAGGGCCCTGCCTGTGAGAGCTTACAATCTAAAAGGGAGGGGCAAGTGATGCACGAGGAGGTAGCTGGATGTGGATGAATTGTTTGAGAAAGTGATTAGTTTGAGGTGGTATTGGCTTCCCTGAAGATATGAGTCTTTGGGGATCGTCTAAATGCAGTCAGAGTAGGATATAGATGGACAGGTTGGTGTAAGGGGTTCCAGAGTATGGGAGAGACTCTAGAGAAGCACTGGAGGTGAACATGGGAGGAGTTGATGAGGGAGCTAGAGAGCAGGAGGTATTTGGAAGAGCGGAGGGGACAGTTAGGGTGATACTTTGAGACAAGGTTGGAGATATAGCCGGGGAAGAGTTGTGGATGGCTTTGTAAGTGGTTGTTAAAATAAAAAAAAACTAAAATAAAATATACCCTCCCCCCCCAAAAAAAACCCTGAAACACTAAATCTCAAAGTAAAAAATAGTAACCTAACAGAAAGGATCGGAACCCAGCATTTTTTAAGTGAGGGGGATGGCATATAACAAACCCCTATTATTGTCCCTTCTAGGCAAACAGACCTGAGTTCAAAGGCCAGGAAGTGCAATTTGGTTAGTTGGTCGCTATGGCAGTGAAATTGTGCATTAGTTTGCCAGGTCCACAAATTAATGGGTTGGGTCCCATGTTAGTCCCAAACCTGAATCGCATCCCTAGTGCATACAAGTAGTCTGAAATAACATGCAATATTCATAATTCAAATATGCAACTTAAAGTGACATTAAACCCTCAGATTTTTTAACATAAAACAATACTGCAATGTGTGCCTTACTGTAATCCATGGTTGTTTCCCTTCTCTTTGCTGCTCTTCCTTTTAAATCTGTATCTGTTCTCATGCTCTGCAGAACTTCTGTTTTGCAGCAGACTGCCTTGTCTCAGGAATGGATACACGGTGTCTGTGTATACATTTGTATAGGTTTGTAACCTGAGCCAGCACTACAGGAAGAGGCCCTGAGCTGAAAAGGGAAGTTCTCCACAAGCATGAGAAGACATGAGGATTTAAAAGGAAGAGCAGCAAAGAGAAGGGAAACAACCATGGATTACAGTAAGGCACACATTACAGTATTGGTTTATGTTAAAAAATCTGAGGGTTTAATGTCACTTTAAGGAATACCTGCCAGGAATACCTGTTATGTTTCCTTTTTGGCGCTTTTGCTGAGAAAATTGTTCTCAAATGTCTTTGAATTTCATCACGCTCTAATTGAATTTCAAAGTGCAAAGTAGATGACAGATCTAAACTCCCCCACTGTGTTCTGTCTTCCCTTCTCTTCTCTATCTTCCCTGCTCAGTTCTGGCAATAAATGGAAGGCCTCACCCAGGTATAAATTGTGCTGGCTCTATGGGGATTATGTACATGCACAAGACTCCAAGCATTCATAAAATTAGATCAATAACTGTTCCAAATGGTTTCTTTCAGGATCATTGTTTCTGTTGTGCAGAAAATATATAGACAACAGTAATTAATTGTTTAGTTTCTGTGTATAAGAAGTGCTTTTCAATTGGGTTTTATACTGGTGACGGGTTATTTTTAAGATTGCAATTTGGGCCCACTATAAGGATAAAGTCAGACAAATGTTTGTGGTTAATTGAAATTCACAGTATGATTTTTCAATGCTGAGTTGATAAAGCTAACATCAGCCCTGCATAGTTTTCTTTGATGATAGCTCCCAACAACCTCCCACATGCAGCACTTTTTTGGAGTAAACTGTTGTGCTTTGCACTTATATAATAAGAGGGAGAGTGGTTCATACAGAAAACTAGACATGTGCAATTTGTTTAGTTCCAAATTAAAATTCGGACAACTTTTCTGAAATTCGGACATTCAGACACATCCGAATTCCTGAATCCCAATTCATCCGAATGTGTCCGAATCCGAATTTCAGTTTCTGAATTTCTGATCCCATCCAAATTTCATTCAAAAACAAAACTGAATTGGACATGTGACTTTTTGGCAAATCAGATGTGTTTTTCAGTTTAATGAATCCGAATTGGTCTGAACACAAACTATTGTTATGGCAACATGGGAGCCATATACAGTATATACATGTAATACTAAAGCTGAGGCTCCTAGACCCAAATTACATTCAGGATCCGAATTTCCAAATTGCATTCGGGAGCTCCCGAATGACATTCAGGTCTGGAAGCCTCAGCGTTAGTAATATATGTATATGGCTCCCATATACGAAGCTAACATCATAGTTTTCTTTGATGATAGCTCCCACCAACCTCCCACATGCAGCACTTTTTTGGAGTAAACTGTTGTGCTTTGCACTCATTTAATGAAAGAGAGAGCGAGAGTGGTTCATACAGAAAACTAGACATGTGTGATACTTTTCATTCCGAATCAAAATTCAAACTAATTTTCCAAAATTCGGACATTTGGACACATCCGAATTTACAAATCCCAAAGCATCCGAATGTGTCTGGATCCGAATTTCCGTCTCCAAATTTCAGATCCCGTGCAAATTTCGTTTAAAAACAAAACTGAATCGGGTATGTGACTTTTCTGGCAAATCAGATTTGTCCTTCAGTTTAATGCATCTGAATGGGTCTGAACACAAATTTCCGTTATAGCAACATGAGAGCCATATACAGTATATACATATAATACTAAAGCTGAGGCTCCTAGACCCAAATGGCATTCGGGATCTGAATTTCCAAATTGCATTCAAAAGCTCCGGTCTGGGAGTCTGAGCTTTAGTTATACAATATATGTATATGGCTCCCAGACCCGAATGGCATTCGGGTCTAGGAGATTCAGCTTTAGTATCAATACCTGTATATGGTTTTCTGTGGTAGTCGCAACTAATATTCGTTTGTAAACTCATCCAAAACTAACAGAATTCGGATTTCATCCAAATCCGAAACCCGAACCGAATTGAATTTCAGATGCAAATCCCGAAATAACCCGAACCGAATCAAATTTTTCAGCAGCTTACATGTCTACAGAAAAAACTATGTTGGACTGATGTCAGACTTAGCAACTTAACAAAGAAAAGCACAATGTGCAGAAACAATTGTATGCCCTTATCAACCTGTGCTCTGCCTATGCAGGGCATAATGTTAGCATGCTGTTTATTCAGACATATCCGGGTCACTCAAGTCTAAGCTTACACAGGGCTATGGACCCCTGCATAGCCAAACACAAATTTGTTTTAAGGGCAATTTGTCAATTTTGTTTTAAGGGCAAATATCTATATGAGAAACATCAGGTGAGGAATAGACATAACTTCTGTGTAGATGTTATCAATAAATGATATCTGCCTTCTGGATATTCTAGTAAGTGCACAATCTGAAAAGCCCTAAAGTAGGTGGGCATTTCACAGTCTTAACTCCAGAAGAGGGTCAAGGGAACTTCTTACATCTTTATTTTGGCCATTGTTTCTCTTCCTTTGTTAAAACAAGAACTGTCTTCACTGCTTTGGTGATCAATGAGGCCTGACCAGAATGGTAAGGTTTAGAGCAAAAGGGCCTAAAAGCTGAGGGGGGACATATGCTAGATGGGCACCAATAGGTCTATATGGTTTATACTCTGTAGATGGGTGGGGGGGGGTTCAGTGGGAGCTCAACATATGACCTATTAGGAGAAGGTTAGACTCTAAGTAGGCTCTACCAAACTGATGCATTTGTGTATGTGGGGGGTTGTAAAATCTTGTTCGGAGTTGTGAAGTTTTGCTGGAAATTGTGAGTTTAAGTGGGGGTAAAGGGCTTAGGATGTCCTTTTGAAAACAGCTATCAAATACAGACTATTATGACAGACTATTATGACCACCTGACATTTGTAGGCAAATTAGCTATAATTAGCTATAATTTTGCGCTGAAGTTGCAAGAGGGCCAGACCATTATAAATAGGGAAGCAAGTTGTTTACCACGACAGTAGAAGTGATTTTTTTCTGAAGATATGGGTAAACAACGTGATTTAACAGCCTTTGAACGTGGGATGATTGTTGGCGCTCGGAGCCATGGAGCGAGTATCAGCAAAACAGCAGAATTCGTTAAATGTTCAAGAGCAGCTGTTGTTAAAGTGGTTTAAAGACTGGACTGTCAGCCGAAAATCTGGGTCTGAACGTGCGAATTGTGTCCGTCAGCGACTAGTCAATGTTAGGGCAGAACGGAGAGTGGCAAGACTGGTACAAGACAACAGAAGGGCAACAGTGCATCGTCAGATTCCTCGCATCACCTTTCAACATCTCGTGGAGTCACGAGGCGGTCCAACTAAGTTATCTCGTGGAGTCATCTTGTGGCCCAACGAAGTACTGATGGGGTGGTCATAATAATCTGGCCACTCAGTGTATACTGGCTTATAGTGAAAAATTAGTAAAATAACTAAAATGTGCAGCACATGTAGCTTATAGTGAATGAAAAGGCAGTTAATATCTAATTTCTCCTCTAAATTGACCCCCACATTTTGCACTGCCTCTTTTCCATACATTAGTGCTCTGCTGGAAGCCCAGGGGGTTTGCCTGCCTGTACTGGCCTTAAATGCCCCTACAATCAACTCCACCGCTACCTCCAGCGGTGTCGATTTAGTTAATATATTTTTAGCTTCACTAGCTACATTTTCTGCAGTAGGCTATGGTGAAAATAAAGTTGTATTTTTATTTTGTTTAATTCTTTGTGTCATGATTTATCTGGGACCATAGAAAAAATTACAAGGCGCTATTATGTACATCAGCAGGAACTGTAAATAAAGACGGTTTTCATCTTTGTACGTTGTATTGTACAGTTTCACAGAGGGGTTCAGGAACCTATTTGGCAAAGGAAAAAATGAAAAAAAGTGAGACATTTAAGTGAAAGTTCCTGTTTCAGAGCCAGAGGCATGGAGAAAAATTTTAGCCGAGTTCTGTACTGCTGGATAGCACGCTGGATGTGTCTGTGTCTGCTGGGAGGTCACAGCCTGTGTTCAGTGAGCAATGAACTGAGTCTAGCTGTTCAGGGAACTCTGTACAAATATTTTCTTACAATAAAGGGAATATCAAAGACTGGCGGCAGGGATGGAGAGTTTGGTAGTAGATGGGAGAAAACGATGCCCAGAGGATGTCAGGGCTCCATCTGCACAGCAGCTACAAGCCATGCAATTTATTGGCTCTTAAATATACAGCAGCGAGAAGTTTCCCTGTTTTCACTATTCTTCCAGAAAGGTAATATAGTACACATGTTTGGGAGACTCCTGAGTTATGTCTCCTACAGAAGCTGTGATTTGTAATGTACAGCTGGGCTGAACTGGATCACATAGGTGGCCATTCCTAACACAAAAGGGATGTCGAGAAATTTTTCACAGACATAGCTTGTTCTGTCTTTATTTTTCTATAAATATGAACCCCATCAGAACGAAAGAACTCTTACATAATATCCAGTTATATGCATTTGAAGATTGTGTAGGACTGGCGTTCATGTATACATGATGGAAAGGGAGTGTTAGTGAAGCACTGGAAGAGTGTTACAGGCTGAAAAGTGCTGTAGAAAATTATGTTTATTGATCCTTGTTACATACATCACATAAAAAACACATAAATAGGTATTTATACATAATATTGATAGCATCATTTTGCTCACATCAAATAAATCTTTATTTGTAAAGATGAGCCACTCAGGGAATTATACTAATAGACTTATATAACATTAAAAAAGGACATCATGACTGTAAAAAAGTGTGCCAAATACCTTTTTTTAAAGTGGAACTCCAGGAATGATCTTTTATGGGTATTTACATTGGTCAGGCTTGGCTCAGTTTAGGAATTCATATCTGATATCTGGAGAGCTGCTGGGGAGTAGTATTGTGGTAGTCTGTGGTAGATGTGGTAGGTCTTTTCTTCTTTGCACACTGAGCACAGTGAGTCAATTGCTCGGCTCCAACATCATTTACAGAATGCCTTGTATTTATTTCAATGAATACAAAACGTTCTCTCATTGGACGAGATGGAGGAGAACGGTGGATAATGCCACAATCTCCACCTCTTCCAAACAGAGAGCACCTTGGGGGGAATTTATCAAAGCGGGAGCATACAAAATCTGGAGCAGCTGTGCATGGCAACCAATCAGCTTCTCTCTTCAGCTTGCTCAGTTAAGATTTGAAAATTAGTGAGATGCGCTGATTGGTTGCCATGCACAGGTGCTCCAGATTTTGTCTGCTCCAGTTTAAAAATTGCCCTTCCTTGTACTTAGTGAAAAAAATACAAGGGGGGAATTTATCAAAACTGGAGCAGATAGAATCTGGAGCAGTTTCCCATAGCAACCAATCAGCTTCTCTTTTCAGTTTGTTCAGTTAGGATTTGAAAATGAAAGAGAGAAGCTGATTGGTTGCAATGCACAGCTGCTCCAAATTTTGTCTGCTCCAGTTTTGATAAATTCCCCCCATTGCATTCTCTCAAGGGGCAACAGTGCTGAGCAAGTGACCCCCTGTGCTCAGTGTGCAGAGGGGAAGCCACTGGAACCACAGCCGGAAGAAACCAGCCATCACTATATGTAATGCTAACTACTACAGTGATTTTTCAACATCCGGCCTTTCGGATATCACATATAAAAACTTACTTCGAGCCAAGCTGGACCAAAGTAAGCATCCATAATATCTTTACTGGAGTTCCACTTTAGGTCATTGCTATAGTGGTCACATGACTGCAATATCTTCAGGCTCAGTGTTGCTTGCAAGGTCCAAGAGTGTGGTCAATACCATACCAGAACATGGTGCAGAGGCTGAAACAGAGGGCCTGACCATTCATTTTAACAACAAAAAAACTCCCCATAAGATTATATATGCATTTATTGAATTTTCAAAATGTATGCATTTGTTATGTGTAAAAGCCTCTCTTGTGCAGACACACAACTCCTGAGACTGCTGCTGGGTGCCCCCATCTTGAATGTGATGTCAGCAGACTCAAAGCTGTCACTGAACTGAATATAGTATTCCTTTTCCCTGGCAGGTGCATAAAAGTTATGTAGGGAGGCAGTGATGGACCAAGGGAACAAAGGGTCCTGGGGCAAGATTTGTTCTTCTACTCAGAAGTCAGGTGGCCCATGTGACCATGCATCCTTCAATTGGGATGCATCCTTCTGCACCAAAGGAGCTTACACTCTAATGCCCCCAAATAGTTGCACACTCTTATTTTAATACATTCATATAGCTCTAAGTGTGGAGGGACTACAAATCCCAGCAATACATTATACAGCAATGCAGAATACCACCAGCTATAGAGGACTACAAATCCCAGCAATACATTATACAGCAATGCAGAATAGTAGTATCTACATTTTCTACACACTCTGGTGCCGGCCTAATATCTCGGTCAGAGTGGCTCAGCAGTGCCAAATTCAGAGGGTCTCACAAGGGGCTGATGCGGGGGGTCTCACCAGGGGCAGATGGGAGGGTTTAAGCAAGGGAGATATGCGGGCGATGGAAGCGCTGTAAGATGTGTGGGCTGGCGCTGTAAATAGGCAACACTGTGGTTCCCCAGAAGCCTACCACGAGGTCCCTAACAGGTACAGGACCTTACAGCAGTAGAATCAATTACAAATGTAAAGCACGGGACCATGCCTTCTCCAATGGGGGTGGGGGGAGTAATCTCACTGGGCCCCACAGGACCAGATCTCACCACATCAGCTGAACCACCAGTAGGTCTTCCCCTATAGAGAGGTGAAGAGAAAGGGAAGGAGCTGGGACAGCACAGACAGAAACTAGAAACTACAAGAAGAGGAAAGAGCTATGAAGAGCAAATAAGAAGGGGGCTGTACAAGGGAGTTAACTCATCAATCATCTAGCAAGTTCTGCAAGGCACATTGCAAGTTAATGAAACATAATTGATGGAAAGGAAAACCACTGCAAGTAAGCATTCAAAATACTTTTGTTCAGTGCTTATATCTGCAGTTTTGTAAGCTACTTCTCTTTTAATGTGAATGAGAAATGTAATAAAAGCTTTTTATTTTTTAGGTTTACATACACTTTAGCAATATTTTTCTGAATGCTATACACTTGTCTTTGCATCTTCTGATACATGGGCATTCCTTTCTTTATGGTCACACACCAGCTCAGGGCCCAGGGGAGTGTCTTTACTTGCAGTGAGGCTGGAAAGGTTCAGCTTTGGTGTCCCACAATTAACATGAAGTCAGGGAGTTCAAGAATGCTCACTTCCAGAAGCTTCAAAGACAACTATTATGTGACCTATCCCATTCCAAGTTTAAAATTATTTTCTATATAAGTAGGATTCAAGTACTGAGGAAATATGGAGGCTGCTATTACTACACTCTCATTCAAATGTTAAATGAAATGTTAGTTACCTGGCTGTCATGCTGATCCTTTGCCTTGGGTACATTCTGAGTTACTGACCTGGAAAATGTATGCAATCAAAAAGCCTGATTTCACTCTGACATTGCTTGCTGCACATTTCAAACTGGTCAGTGACTATGAAAATTAAGACCAGGGACAGGCAGGCAACTAGGATTTTTAGAATGAGGTCAACAATGGTATCCTTCATATACCTGTCAGTATCACAAAGGTACTTAACAGATTGCGGCAGTACAAACCTTGCACCCAGAAGTGCCTACACATTCCTTTAGATTAACATAGTACCACAGGTGCCCCATATCCTGGCTGTTGTAAACCACCAGTTTCAATAGTTACTGTTAGCGTTGAGAGTCCATCTGCATGTTTTTATTGGCCCATCACAATGAAGGGCAGCCTTAATTGACCAATGAAGATGTGTGGGACAGGAAGGGCCGACACTTGCCACTACCGAGAGGCGTTGGAACATGCATGTTACAACAGTCTTAAATTAAAGTGGAACTGCGTTTTTGCACACCTATATCGGTCCTGCTTGGCTCAATGAATGTAAGTATCCATATCTGAAATCCAGATGGCCACTGGTGGTCCTGAAAGTCACTGTAGTATTCTGAACTACATACGGTAATAGCCGGGATCTTCCAGCTGTGGGTCCAGTGGCTTTCTTCAATACAAGCCATTTTACAGTTAGATGAGACGGAGATCTATGACATTATCCTCCTCTCCACCACATCCAACCAGAAAACACTTGTATTCATTGAAAAAAATACAAGGCATTTTCTGTATGGTGGCAGTGTCCGGTGCTTGCATCCTGTGTTCAGTGTACAGAGGGGAAGCCATTGGAGCAACAGACAGAAGAGACCAGCTATCACGGTATGTACCACAGGCTACTACAGTGATTTTCAAAATCCTCAGCTGCCATCTGGATATCAGATATGGATCATACATTAAGCCAAGCTGGACCACTGTAAGTTCTGGAGTTCTGCTTTAAGGCTATCTTGAGGCGCTGGAGGTGCCAAATACTCTTCTTTATTTGCTGGCTGTTGAAATAATTGTTTTACAGTTGCCTGTAACATATAACAAAAGATTGATAGCAGTAAAGTCTACAAGACATGGCAATTTGCCCCACCAGCCAGTATGAAAGAAAAGCTGTCAGCTTCATGTCTGAAGCTGACAGCATTTTCTCTATTCATCCATGCGTCTAACAGGTTACACAGTGGGGAAAGCTTCCCTGCTGTGTAACCTGTCATGGACACTTCATTTGACTTTTGACAGCTATGTTAGGCCTTCCCCGTTGCTGTGTGTAGCCTAACACAGTGAGGCCAGAGCTACAACAGCCTCTGACTTGGTGTCAGGGGGCTTAAGCTATGTGGATAGTTGGCAAATCACCATTTGTCAAGCCGTCCAATCAAACAAACAAACAAACAAAAAACAATGATGACATCCATCTCGATCTCCTCCTCCCTGTCTCTTCCCTCCCCCACACATACTTCAGTGACTGGGCCGGACCTCACCACACGTCTCTGGGCCATCGCAGTGCAATTCATTAAGTACAGTAAGTGCCAATGGAGTCATGCTACAGCACATATGCCATGCAATGTAGTGTGCTGCATTATATAATGCTGTAAGTCTGTTTTTTTGTTTGTTACTGTGTGTTAATGGGGTGCTTTAATATTTGAAAAACTACATTTTGCCGCTCATGCAGAAGATGCCCTAAAATTGAGCTTCTTCAGGTACTAAAACTGGTGTAAATGGTGATGAGCTGTGAAATGTGAAAGTGTTATATAAAAATATGAATTAATAAATCATATTAAGGATTATAATAATAATAATAATGAATCCATCCTTCAGCTAAAATAGTTATATGTGACAAGCCTTGCAGTCTGAAGTGGGACAATGGATTTGTTGTGCATGCAATGTGTCATTCATACAACAGTATCTTTGTATTCCGGGAAATCCATATTTCTTTTTTGTTACAATAGAAATACTCTGTGCGTAACAGAAGGCCTTTTTGGTGTATTTGGCACAATAACAACGTTGTATAAAAAATAAGTCCATTACAGCTTTTGTATTAAAAAATGTCACACTGTAGAAGAATTTTGTGTTCTGGCGTGACTACCGCATTTTTGCACAATTTACAGGGTCATCATGTCGTCTGGGCATGTTTTAAATGCATATGATGTCACTGTTGGTGGACACTGAGTCATTTTTGTCAGGAAATACAGATTTTATCATAGGCCACTTTTTTTTTTCATTACAAAAAGCCCATAGAAATATCTCTAGCGCACAGGACAAGAAAAGTGTTACTGTCTGAAATGTCAATACCAAGTCATTAACATGAACAAAAAACATTGAAGGGGGAAGCAAAAGTGATGTGAACAACAAGATTTAACAAGAGATTATTTTCAAAATAATGCACACCAAAACACAGGGGAAGCATTGTGAAGCCTAGATTTGTACTCAAAAGAAGGGGATTGTTAGGTGAGGAGAGACTCTAGGAGACTCTACAATAAAATCATATTGTACTATACCTAAAGAGAACTACAATTCTATTACAATTATTATGTTCAGCCCAGCACAAATGATGGCTCTTATTTTCTACGATCAACAGAATGATCAATTTTTCTACTTATGCTGACTTGAAAACATTTTGACTAATGCTCACTACAAAAACATACAAAGCTGAGATTTCTGAATAGCCTGTTTGCAAAAGGAACATCACTGAGGCATTCCAAATTTTCTGCATTCACACTTAAGACAGGGTTACAAAGAAGCCATAATTATGGGCAAAATAATCTCCGGAGACACAGTCTTCAGTAATTAAAGGAGAACTATGAGATGAGTGATTTCCACTCACCTCATAGTTCTAGCCGACCTGTGACAATGAGACTGTCACAGGTCGGCTCAGTAGATCGGGAGGTGAGCGAACACATACCAGGTTTGCTCACCTCTCGATCCTGTCACGGCTCTCTGCCGTGACAGGGGGAGGGGCTGGATTCCCCTCTCCCCGCTCCGATCTGCCAGCGTTGACTGGCGGAACGGACGGGGGAGGGGGCGGGTACAGCTGGCTCTGCCTCTAGATAGGCAGAGCCAGCTGTCACTCACGCAGCTGGGCGGATCCCGTCATCTACGTCGGGATCCGCTCCGGCTGCGGCGTCTCAGTATACCGCGAGCTGTAGCTGTAGGGTAACGGGAGGACGCTAGTTTGTGTCCTCCCGTTACCCTAAGGAGAACTATGGGGAAAAACACTGACCCCATAGTTCTCCTTTAATGCCAAGGTCCTAGGTGTCATCCTTGACTCGGACCTCACCTTTCTTCCCCACATCCAATCACTATCCAAATCCTGCCGCCTTCACCTTCGTGACATCTCCAAAATACGCCCCTTCCTCACCAAAGAAACCGTCAAATTACTCATCCACTCACTTGTTATCTCTCGTCTTCACTATTGCAACTCCCTCCTCATTGGCCTACCTCTACACAGGCTATCCCCCCCTCAGTCTATCATGAATGCAGCTGCTAGGCTCATCCACCTAACCAACCACTCAGTGTCTGCAACCCACCTCTGTCAATCACTGCACTGGATTCCTATAGCCCAAAGGATAAAATTCAAAATATTAATAACCGCGTACAAAGCCATCCACAACTCTGGCCCCGGCTATATCTCCAACCTGGTCTCAAAATATTACCCTAACCGCCCCCTCCGCTCTTCACAAGACCTCCTGCTTTCCAGCTCCGTCATCAACTCCTCCCATGCTCACCTCCAGGACTTCACTAGAGTGTCTCCCATCCTATGGAACTCTCTACCCCAACCTGTGTATCTATCTCCCACACTGACTGCCTTTAGGCGATCCCTTAAGACTCATCTCTTCAGGGAAGCCTATCCCACCTCACCCTAACCACTGAACAATCCCTTTCTCAAACAATCATGCCCGCGCAGCTACCTCCTCATGTATCACTTGCCCCTCCCTTTTAGATTGTAAGCCCTCACGGGCAGGGCCCTCCTTACCATCTTGTCTTAAATTGTATTGTGACTGTAATGTCTTCCTTATATTGTAAAGCACTGTGCAAACTATTGGCGCTATATAAATCCTGTATAATAATAATAATAACCACAGACCAGTCTTTAACTGTGAGAATAGGGAATTGAAAGCTGCTATTCCTGACTTTTTTTTTTAGGTGTGTGCTCCAGGCTCTGCTACCCTAATATTGGGACTGTCATCTTGATTCTGGCTTCACTGTCTAGTGATTCACTGACTGGAACAAATACACAGATGGGAGTTCAAACTTTTTGTACTTCATTGGTAGTATGCCTTTTCCATTCAGTAACTCAGTAGTTAATGATTTTTGACTACCTTTAACAAAATGCAAAATGGGTTCTCATGTCACTTATGTCCATGTGTTATACTAAAAGCAGAACGCCTGTTTTTTTTTTTTTTTTTTTAAAGAAGAAAAAAAAGGAACTGCCCAAAGTGCTTACAAAATTAAAATGCAGAATTCTCTCACATTCTTTTCAAAGCTGTGACCTATAGACTTTGCGCTCAGTTCAGCACTGCCAGCCATCTTCCCAGCATCCTTCAAACCACTTTTTGTGAGCCCAGGCCCTCATGGACACAACTCCAGGGATAATAAGACGACCCCCTGATTCACATGTCCAGCCAGAAGAGCTTAAAAAATAATTCTATACTAATGTGGTGGTGGGATTAGGGGCAGAGGATTTAGGATGAGGGGTAGGGAAACTAAAGTGCAGGCTAAAAGGAGTTTATTGAAAATAACATTGAATAAAAATGGCAAAAAACAAAAAACATGGTTAGTGAGCTAGTGTTTGCATCATCGCTCTGAGAAAGGAATTAGTTAGGATTTTACTAGTAGTTGCAAAATGATTATGTTTACGGGTTTGGTCATAAGAGGGCCCCAAAGAGTAATGAACAGTGTCGGATATACAGCACAAAAGCCATGCTGCAACTCAGGAGGACGAGGAAGGGTAAGGAACCTTTACAAGGACCCTTCTAACCATTAATTATGATGTCACTTTCCCCTTTAAGGGCCTGTTCACACCAATTCCAGTGTATTACCGCATGATTAGCTGCTGGAATGCACTGTATCATGTAATGTGAGCCTCTCTGCATTCTGGGGTGGGGGGTCGTGGCATTCACTATTTGTTGTGATTGCATCGGACCGGAATGCTGTGCCACGCTCTGGTGCGGGCGATTGCACTGCGGGCCAGGAGTTGTGGCTACAGTGTCATTATCTTGAACTACTGAGTTACTGACCTGGAAAAGGCATACTACCAATGATGTACAAAAAGTTTTAACTCCCATCTGTGTATTTGTTCCAGTCAGTGAATCATGCACCGCCATGCCCTCTTGCTAACCAGAATGCAGGAAGGCTTACAGTATGCAATCCAGTGAGTTGCAGGAGCTAGCCACGCTGAAACACAATGGAATTGGTGGGAACGGGCCCTAAATAATTTAAACTAATTGTAATAAGATAGACATAAGTAGTGAAAGTAATTTAAAATTGCCACACAACAGGTACAACTATGTATTAAGAGATTTCTTAATTTACGGTGATTTAAAGAAGAACTCCAGGAAAATAAAAAACGTACTCTTGCAGTGGGGCTACCCTCACAATGCAAGCGTTAAGTTCTTGTTTTGTCTAGGGAATATGTCCACATGGTGAGACCTATTCTGTCATGCCAATAAAAGGATCTGACATTTAGGATATTGGAGTGCCAGTGATCTTTCTTCTGTGGTGTTTTGTCTATGGGACGCAAATTAAGCTACTTTACGTATCTGATCCTTGGTCCAACTGAACTGTTACAGCCCCAGCCTCTTCTCCCCTGAGCTCTGGTAGTCTAAGGACCGCTGAAATCATCATGTCTTATGCAGGTGCAGCAAAGGGAAACAGAGGAGTGTGCTGATCGCCGCAGGACCAGGGATCAGATGAGTAAAACTGCTTTATTTGAGTCCCCTAGACAAAATGAGCTTGTAACCCTTGCAGTGCTGGGGTAGCCCCACTGCAGTGGTAAGTTTTTGATTTTTACAGTAACTAAATCTGTTGAAAATATGCAAATGTCCTAATAGAGCACTAATCACTAGTCCATATACTGAAAAAGTGTTACAAATTTGATGCCAAGCTGTAATGACTTATTTTTAAGTTTATGTTGTAAAAACTACATCCCTACATCCCATCCCATATAAAAGCCATACAGCTTTTATATGGTGTCCATTTTAGCTTTGACCATTTTAATTCAAAGTGCTCATTACAAAACTGAATATATTCGATTCTGCAAATCGTAGTGGTGGCAGATGTAATATCGAGCCTCTTTGAATGTAGCCAAAAGAGAACATTTTGCAAGGAAATCCTTCCAAAGTAAGGTCGGTGGCAACGGTATTAGGAAAAGTTAGTTAGGAGGCAATAGGTCACAAAATGCATTGTTAGCAGGTTTACTAATAAACCCTTTATTGTTTTCTGACTTCAGTTTGTTGGGTACCTTCATAACTATTCTCTTTTACACTGTCTTCTTATCTGCGGGATCTAATTGATGTGTTCAAAACAAATACAAATATTAACCATCCTGCTATATCTCTCATGCTGCTCGTTGAAAGACTATGATTTCTTCCCTGGATAAATAGCTTTTCAAACACAATGAATGTGTTTAGATATATATTTTCAGTGGTTACCATGGTGTACATTTGATGCTCAGTGACTAAGATTGTCTGTCCTGTGAACTGTCTCTTTTTAGTTTCCGGAGGGACCGAATGATGTATGCATATTTTTGTGATTATACATGCTAAATGCACCGACCTAGTTGCAGACATATCTATGGTGAATTTTATGCTTGGGACTGCACATTAGTGATTTCTGTTGAATGTATGGGATAAAGTTAACAAGTAAGGATATTGCTAAAGCTAAACAGAGTTCAGAGGGCGCACTATTGGGGTCTGCAAAGGGTTTGTAAAAAATTCACCTGCTGTCTCCTCGCCATCAGTGCTCTTACCACTGTTGTGCATCGCTTATCATGATTGACGTGGATCTACATCACTGGATGAGATGGTTGACATTAGGTTTATCTATCATCCATCTCTCTATCTATCTAATCAGGGGTCATTGTTTATTTATTTTTATTTTTTTTAAACAAATAACCTTTTCTAGGGTGTGGATGTTTTTTGTTTTTTTGTGAATGAGCAACAAGGGCGAAGTATGTACTCTGTACTCATTCACATGGGGGGTGGCTGGTTATCTGGGACTCCCTTATTCTAAAGGGTACTTCCAGATTCCAATAAGTTCCCTCTCCCACAGACCCCCACAGCCCTTTTGGTGGACAGGATGTGGGGATGAGGCCTATCTGTTGTCTCTAAATATCCTGCTTTGACTTTTTCTTGAACTATTATGGGACTTTCCTACACCCACTAGCAATCACAGCTTCTATCCAATCATATTCTTGACCAAGATGTTTTGCTTTGACTGTACTTAAGAAAAGTAGATGGTTAGGACCTGGGTATGGTGCCTGTCAGTAATTACAGGTAACAAATGCGTAGGAAAAGTAAGATAACATGAACTGTCTTGTACCATTGACTATAAAAAGGTTTGCCCTTTTATAATTTCCAGGGCTGCAATGGCATTCCTGAGGTACCTAAAGCAACAGGGTAAGCAGGGAAGCATCAAACGTTCTCTACGGGTCACCCCCAGACTTTTGTGGCTAAATTCATAAAATGACCTACAGATGGATATTTATTAGGAGGAAGCAAAAGACCCGTTTAAAAATATAAAACCATTTCTCCTTTCTTTTGTTGATCTGCACGTGTAGAAAGTAGTTGTGAATATAAAGACAGCCTGCTTCCTCTAACAGCACATTCTACCGTTAGTTTTCATATTAAAAATAATTGTATTGTATACATTATATTTTTAGAACTAAGCAGCCAACTTTTTTAGTAATAATTTAATTTAGGTTTCTGTCTGCTCCAAAAGAAATCAAGCTTTTTCTACTATGCTGTGGATCACCACTTTTAGATAAAGTAATTGGTATGCCTCTAAATACAACTTTAATTTGAATATTGTCACTAAGCATTGTATGGATAATTGCAACAAGAATTATGACTTGTAATTTGATGTTTATATAAGTATAATTACTACTAGCCATGTGAAGTATATATATATATATATATATACACTATATTGCCAAAAGTATTGGGACACCTGCCTTTACACGCACATGAACGTTATTGGCATCCCAGTCTTAGTCCGGATGGACTTATTGCACAGGTGGCAACCTATCACTGTACCACGCTTCAATTCCATGAGAGCGACCCATTCTTTCACAAATGTTTGTAGAAGCAGTCTGCATGCCTCGGTGCTTGATTTTATACACCAGTGGCCATAGAGGTGGCTGGAACACCTGAATCCAATGATTTGGAGGGGTGTCCCAATACTTTTGGCAATATAGTGTATATATAAACATACTGTATACATATAATGGTTTATGTTCAAGTGTGTTTTTGTATGTAATCTGTTTACATCTCAGGTGTACATGAGTCTTGGAAGAAGGAGTTATGTGCCATCTTTCTGTTAGTTCCTCAGTATTGCCCCTAAACAAGAGTTTAGTAGCTGTATTGATGTGGAAGGACAGCATCTCTGTCAGTGTCATTGCATCCTCTTCTTCTCTTTCTCTGATGTCCCCTGCTCCTCCTCTTCTCTTTTCATGTGTGACAGACTGTGTGTCCGTGTTTCGTCTTCTTGTCTTATTATCACAAACAGACGGACAGTCCTGCTTTGAAGTGCTTCTCCCTGGCAGTGGCAGCGGGATGCCAGCCTGTAACTTCCCGGGGGATTAATTATCACATAGACAGTTTCTTTTTCATGTTCTTTCAGAAAGTCACCCACGAACGTGTATTAGCTGCTTTCTCGTTAGCACAAAGCCAAAATTTTGTGGGACCCTTAAACACATAGTAGTTCTTTGGGAACCTTTTTTTCAACTAAACTTCAGTTTTTTACTTTAGTATCGGAGCACTGTGTGATGCTAGCCACTAAAAGAAGAAGGAAAATGTAAAGTTAAATAATGCCTTACAGCTCAATTTGGGTATGATGCAATGCCGGAACATATTATTAGATGTCCGAAGAACAGACCCAGCCACATTTAGTGTCAGAATAAAGAAAAAAAGACACAGCCCTGTTTCTCTCCTTGGCGGCCGGGAGCGGGAGGCTCCCACAGCGCCTGGGAGAGTTTTTTTTTCTTAGCCGAACAGTGTTCGGCTCACTTCACTTCAGATCGGTCATTCACTCGGCTGCCCTCGGCAGCTTCGTGAATAGACCCCATAGTTTACATATATGTGCCCCATATACTGCATAGTAGCCAGCAGAAAAATAAAATATTATTGATCACCTATGGCCACTCATATGAGATTAATAATTAAAGCCTAATTCCAGACATGCAGCAAAATAAATTATGACAGCACCACACCCCCACCACCACTATGTATATATTATAAGGCTTACTTTGTTAGGAGGTTGTAAGAGAGAAAAATACTTACCTTACATTGTGGACCTGTGGTCCAGACTATGACTGTGTCCTCAAAAGTCATCACATGCAATGCCGGACCAGTGGGGGTGGGCACACAATTGAGAAACGGGTTTGGATGACTGCTCATTTGGGAGGGACCCTGGAATAAGTTAAGTCATGCACTCCAACTAACTAACTATGAGCAGTATGTTCCGTGTATGTGAAATATGCAGAATTACATTTCCTAATTTAGGAAATGTAACTATTTCCATGAGTTATGTTGGCCATTTTGGGAAACAGAGTTGTAATTAGTGTGATGTTGGGGAGCTCACAGAGCACTCGCACAGCGGGTTTTCCAAAACACAAGTCTTTTTATTTGCTCTTGCAGGGCAGCAGAAAAAGGTAAACACAAATATTGGCTTATTTTCAGCACAAATGACAAAGCAAAAGATGTCTCACAGACTGGTTGTATAAAGTCCCAGACCTGGGGGATCCCTTCCCAGGAATGTTAGTCCTGCAGCCCAGCACAGCAATACAGCCGCTGCTGATACAGCTACTGCTGATGACTTCCTCCTCAACTCCCACCAACCTCTCTGGGAGTTGCCGACCTTTTAAACCCCTTCCTGGGTCAGGAAGGTTAACCCTGCGGCTGTCCTTAAAGGGACCACAACCCAAATAGGGGCGATACATATCACCCATCCAGGACCCAGCCTTGCCGTCCTCTACATTAGATATTGGATTCCTTGGACAGTAGATGTCAATAATATTGAGATATCTGCAAAAAAGTCAGCGGAAAATCAAGGCAGAAATTCTAGAAGCAATTTTTTTTACCAGTGCTGCCCAACCTGCCCAACCATTCCTTCTACCTGAGCAACAAATCTATAAACCCCAGGACATTTAAGTGAAAGAGAGAGAGTGCATCACTGTTCCCACTTGCGGCAGGCACCAGCCAGCATTGTGGATCCTGGTGCTGGTTACAATAGAAAAGGATTGGCAGGCTTGACAAAGTGAGAATTATCAGTGGGATGGCACTGCCACTTTACCCTGAATAGGCAAGATGACATTGTCCCTTTAAATTAATCCTACGGGTCTTCTCCCCTCCCCAGACTGTGATTGAATAATTAGCCCGCATTCACACATGCGTGTTCTGTGAAGGTGCGCTAATCATGCACAGAAATAAAAAATGTATTCTGTGTCAACCTTTGATGGAAACATATCAAAACACACAACACACGTGCAGTAATATTAATTTCTAATGGTCCCAAACACGGGAAGAAAGACGCACGTTTTTGCTTCGCATTTACGCACATTAAAATGCACACAAACTAGGAGTCATGAGCTTTTTTTGCCATGTTTGTCACATTCAGGTCCCATTAAACTCAATTGAGATATGTGGAAAATGCAGCACACAAACACGCACGAGCATGCGCGAACGAGACGCACATTCTTGAAACTCGCAGGTGTTAATGTGGGCTAAAGGAGAAACATCTCCTTAGATCATCTCTCTCTTCATTGTCAATACATAATAACTGCAGCACAAGTGACTGCTCAATATGCTGCTCCTTACTCTGTCAGCCTAAAATCTATTGCAAGAGGCTGATACTAAAGGTGCCCATACACTCTACAACCCTCGCAAGACTTTTGTCTCTGCGAGGGTTGTAAAGTACTTAAAAAAACGTACGATCTGCCCATCTTGGACAGGCAGATCGTACTTGCGATCATCGGAAGCCAGCCCCCCTGGGGGGCGGGCTTCCGATGACCGCAATGCTGAACAGGCAGTGTGTGCGTGCGCACACCGGCACGTTCGGCATTTGTCTCCCGAGCATCATTCAAACCAGCCGTAAATCGTAAGATTTTCGGGTGGGTTTCTAGCATGCTCCTTAGACAAAAGACGTGCAACCGTACAGTAGAAACGGTTGCACGTCTTCATTCACATTGCACGATTCTCGTACGATCGCAGGATTTCCCGCGATTCTCGTACGAGAATCGTGCAGTGTATGGGCACCTTAAGTCAAATTCAGGTGATTACACTACATGCATTAAAAAAAGAGATCTTGTGAGATTACAGATGAGATTTCCCAGCAATGCATTGCTGATGTAACCTTCTCAGAATGCAATTACATCATTTGTGCCAAAGTGATCCAGGAAGTGGAAAAGAAGAAATTGTAAGTAAAATAAAAATATGTTTGTTTAGCTAATGAATGTAAGTTGATATCATATCAGCATGCAGTTGTGGTTTTTATTGAAAAGGGGTAAAGGTCCGCTTTAATTACTTTTGTTTTTGCTATCAGTTTGTTATTATTATAAGTGCAGACTAAATTTGGTTACATTTTATATTTTTTCTGATAAACAACAACCTTCAGTCCAGGATGATAATGTTAATCTAATCATTAGATAAACCGAGCCTGCAGAAAATCTCACATTCCTGTCAAGTGTTCAGGATATGGGTAAGTCTACGAACAAGCACCATTATGAAAAATACACAGTAGGATGCAATACTGTATCTAATTTTGCTAAATATATTAATATTAGATACATGCTCTGATTCAGACATCTCTACAGATTGCATTTTAAATCATATGACATACAATAAGGCTCCATAAGAATACATGTACATTTATGTCAGATCTTTATGATATGTGTGTCAAGAAAAGATGAATTTTACTGGTTGCTTAAACCAAATACACCTTTCCAATTTGTATCAACCAGTAAGCTATATATATACCCTATATGTAAAGTGTATAAAAATGTTCCTGGCGTGACAGTGTATATGATTACTTCCAGTTTACAAGGTGTCTTCTTCTAACCTATAATTACTTGATTATTGTAAATGACATCCATGACACGGACAAGTTTCTTAGCTTTCATCACTTCAGCAAGTAATATTATATACCGTATTTGCCGGTGTATAAGACGGGGTTTGAGACCCCAAAAAATCGCCCGAAAATCGGGGGTCGTCTTATACGCCGGGTATACTTCGGTATACTGTATGTAGCTTTGGCTACATACAGTTTACCGCGCTGAGCCAATCACGGCAGGCTTTGTATTCTTCTTACGCCCAGCCATCTTATACGCCGGCAAATACGGTATAATAAAAATATTATATATTATATCTTTTGTACTGTATATTTTATTTAACAGACCACCCTGAATTGTGTCACTTAATCTTTCCTGCTTTGTAATATAAATGTATGGGCATAGACACACACACACACCTACATATACACATACACACACATGGAACAGGCTCAAGTGGTTGACAGAAGGGATGCACCGATACTAGTATCGGTGCCAATACTGAGTATTTGGGCGAGTACTCGTACTCGCCTAAATGCTCCTATACTTACCCCCAATACAGGAACTGCTCACCCGAGCTACTAACTGAACTAAAGTCTGTTCCTAAATATCAGGTTGCCTCCCAATGGATTCACTAAAACAAACAGGCAGCTCCTGTACCTTTTTAGTGTTCTATCAGCAGGGAAACTATCCATCCAGCAGCTGGCTCTCACAGCAGAGAAAGAAACAGAGAGAGAAAGCCCCTCTCAGGAAAATCAAGCTTGTGGCAATGCCCATAGATCTGCACATGTGCATGGGAGACAGGAGGGTCAAGCACACAGCCATGCTTGAAGATATGCGTGTGGACTTGCATCACAGCATAGAGTTATGTTAGGTCTTACATCTGCACATAGGACTATGTCTGATAATGTGCGTGTGCATGAGCTAGAAATAGCGTGCATGTGCACACTGCCTTTGGTGCCCAGAGGCCTATTTAAACATGAACTTCATTGAGGAAAGTTGCTGAGTAGTTATCAGCTCCTGCTAAGGTACCTATGATCTGACCTGGGTGTTGCCTACTTGTGCTATGGTCTCGGCTTGTCAGATTTCGCTGTATTCTGTTGCTCTGGCTTGTACCCTGACATTGCTTTTTGCCTATAGTCTTTGTACCTCTGCTGTTTGGCTGTGTCTGACCCCAGCTTGTAACCTGACATTGCTCTTTTGCCTATTGCATTTTACCTCAGCTGCCTGGCTGTGTTTGACCCCGACTTGTCCTCTGACCTCGCTGCCTGTCTAATGTCCTGGTATTGTGGCTGTCCACCTGTTGCTGATCCTGGCTTCTGATACCCTCCATTTTCCAGTTGGCCTGCTGATACCTTGAATCCACACCAGCTGTAGTCTCCATACTTTCCTGCATACGCTGTTCCATCTCCGGGGGTGCTGGACAGGAGGTTTAAAGGAAGTCCTTATAACATGACAGCCTGTTGCGTTTGTCAGCTCAGTTACAAAAAGGCCTGTTGGCAGCCGAAATTGAATATTGAGGTCTGGCTAACAGGTAAAAAATGTACCTAGGACTGCAGGATCTATCCCATTCAAAGTTATACAAAGTCTCTGGGATCAGGGACAACAACTTTTGCTTCCTCCTTAGCAAACACAAACCCTGGAGCCCCTCACCATATATAGGTGAGAAGCTCAAGTGACATACCAACACCATCCATAATCCTGCCAGCAATACAGTATGTATATGTAACTGGGGTGTGCCACACATCATCACCTGTGCTTTAACTAGGGAGGATGACCATACAACAGAAGGAAAGCCTTCTCTAGGTAGTGATCATGCTATTCCAGAGTATGATTTTTTCTCCAGAAGCTTTGCTCACACACTACAATTCTCACAAAATCTTCTGTCACACTTCCATTATGGTGTACCTGTGTGTATGTGCTATCTTTTGCCATGGACAGGATCACATTAGACCTCATGCAGCTATACTCTCCTCCCGTGTCTCTACAGGTTTTCACAACAGGACTTCAGAAGGACACAGGTTTATACAGTAGGTGTTCCAGTAGTGACTCTCCTATGTTAACAGCAGATCAGTCATCTCTCTTTTTGTCTTCCAGGGGAAACCGTTTGCTTCCCTAAACAAATGTCTTCAGGTTGACCAATTACTAGATTTTGGATCAATTTGGATTTGTATCTCTTTTGTTTTTCAGATTTGGGATCTGAAATTTTATTTGTTTCATTATTTGGATTTTGGATCTGTCCAAATTTTCTTTTCTGAACAAAGTCACGTGACCGTGCCTGTAATGCAACCCCCAACAGCCCAACAAAAAAATCTGATTAGCAAGAGAACAGTCACATGTCCGATTTAGTTTTATTTTAAACAAAATAGAGGCAGATCTGAATTTTTGTTAAAGGACCTTTCGGATTAGTTCACATTTGGACGTGTTCAAATGTGGAAATTCGGATGCATTTCAATGTCCAAATTTAAAGAAATTCATACAAATATCCATTCAGAAGGAAACAAAATTCATATGTCTACAATTACACTCAGGTTCTTTGGCCTCAGCTGCTTCTCCAATGGTCTCAACCATCTTTCCACTTTTAACCTCTTTGTGACCTTACTTAACCCCCTTCCCCTCCCAAAGTAACTGCACTACCTTCAGATTAGGTGGTATTTTAAGGTGTGTAAGGCATAATCAATATCCATTGGTTTATTTACTAGAACATTATAGTATTCTTCACAAAAATAGGCAGCAGCAGCTCTTCAGTCTCACATCCTCTTTTGGGCTGCCTTTTCTAAACAAAGGGACAATAACCTCTCATCTCAACTCCACAAAAGAGGATAACCGTTACATTGTTGCTTAGCAGTGAAAACAATTACATACAGAGATACAGTATATGTTATTGCATACAACATACTAAATACTAAAAACATGTTGGTTTTTTTCCCCAATGAAAAAAAAGTGATTGCATTTGTATTAACAGGGGTAATAAATATATCAGTTTTACATGATAATTATAGTAAAGCACAAATATCATGACTGTATATTTTGACAGAGGTCAGCCGTAAACATAAATAATGACACATTTAAAATGTATAACTTTTTATTTAACAGTTAGATCATACAGTTATTGGCTGTTAATATTATGATGGTTTTTACTAATGTACAGAATACAAATGTGTATTACTTATTATTACTTTTTATTTATTACAAGTTTATTACTTTAAAGGAAAGGACCATTTAGATGCATTTTAATTAGTATCTCTTTATATTTTTAAATATACAGCAATGGTGGCTACTCAGGATGTTGTCCAGCATCAGCTTTTTCCCCTACACTAATGATGGTAGAACTCAACAGACTGTCATATGGATAGTCATTTTTTAAAGTACAATATAGTACAATATATGAAAATGAATGCTTTCAACCAACTTATAACTTATGAACTTATAGCACACCTTTCCTTGCCAACTTTAAATATAATAAATCAACTAAAATACAAAACCAATGTTCAGTGGATTATGCAGAAGATCATTTATTAACAAACGCTAATAAGTGGTAATGCACTTTGAAGTGTCACATTAGGGTGAAACCCATCATCTATTCAGAACGCTGTCACAAAACGATGTAGGATGTAAAGCTACCCTCTTTTGGCAAGGCTGAGAGGTGTTCGAGAGATTGTGAAGTAGAACAGGTTGAGCAGAATACTCAGAAAAAGCAATCTCCAAACTGAGTAACTTGAGGAGTTTAAAGCTGGTCATACATCTATAGATTATAAGCAATTTTGTTATGGTCAGATGGAAAAAGTGCAACAGATACCTTCATCTACGGTAAACTGTGTGGATGGAGGAATCTCCCATCGGGCCATGCTTCAGTATCTTGCTGGTTGGCCCCACTGCCTCTCAAAGCACCTGAACAATGCCTGCATCCAGTCAGATTGTTCAGGTATTTTGACAACCAGCGAGGCCAACTAGCAAGATATTGAAGCTTGACCCAGCCGGAGATTCCTCTATCCACACAGTTTAGCATAGATGGAGGAATCTGTTGCACTTTTTCCATCTGACCCTAGAAAATGTGCAGAAAATCTATAGGTGTATGGCCAGCTTTAGACATCCTGATTGTGGCAGCAGGCAGGTACAAATGTCTGGAGTTAAGTGTAATACTGAAGTTCTTCCTCTAGGGGGAAGTGTTGAAAGGGCTGGAGACTTGGAGGTGACAAGCCCAGCTGAAGCAAGCTGGCTTGTTAGGGCTCCTACAAGATCTCCCAGCATCCTAGGAGAATCAGCTCCACCCTGGAACCAGTCTGTGTGTCTGGCGGACTGGCGAGCGGGTCACCGGTGTGGCAAAAGACGAGCCTTTGTGGCAAGGGCACAAGAACTAGCTTGTGAGGCAAGCGTGTTGGATACAGCTTGTGTGGGAAATAAAGAGATAACCTTAAGTCGGGGAGACTTTGAAAATGTTATATTGCTGAAGGAAAAAGCTAAACTTTGTGCTAAACTTTCTTGCAGAAACCCCTGTGAGGGTAAAACTTATCAATAATAAAATTAATATATATGATTAATAAAAGTTAGCAGGAAGCCCTAAAGAGAGGTTGTTTGTGAGTGGAAGTGTCCTTTAATGCACTACCATTTGAAGCTAATTCCCACATGATGAAAAGGTTCAATCTATCAGTGCAGGCAGGAAATCCCCCCAAGTTTCTCAGTGGACATATACATTATATTATATATATTTATTTGCATACTTTGCTGTTTGTCAGAAGTTTTGCTTATGTAGCGCTAACCCTGAAGGAGCTGCCAGAATATCCTTCAGGGTTAGCGCTACATAAGCAAAAAAAATGCCCACAAAGCTGATATCCACTCTAGTAGTATAGTGCTGAATACATTTTATTACCATCTTCACACATAAAATGTGATGGGGGCTACACTTATAATGGCTGATATAACTTTATGAGTGCTGTTTACTCAATGCCAGATGAGCTTCCTGTTGTTTGAGCCTAGTGACGGTTACAAAATTCACTCTTTGCACATAGTATTTGCTACATTTTTGCACCCAGCTATCAAAATATGTTTAAAGGAGAACTATGGGGTCAGAGCTTTTCCCCATAGTTCTCCTTAGGGTAACGGGAGGACACAAACTAGCGTCCTCCCCTCACCCTAGGCTCAGTATACCGCGAGCTTCAGCTCGATGTTGAGATCCGCCCAGCTGCGTGAGTGACAGCTGTACCCGCCCCCTCCCTGTCCATTCCGCCATCCAGCCCCTCCCCTGTCACGAGAGCCGTGATGGGATTGAGAGGTGAGCGAACCCTGTATGTGTTTGTTCACCTCCCGATCTACAGAGCCGACCTGTGACAGTCTCATTGTCACAGGTCGGCTAGAACTATGAGGTGAGTGAAAAGCACTCACCTCATAGTTCTCCTTTAAGGATGTTTTTATCAGAAAATCAGCCAGTTTACTTTACTGATAGAATTCAGTAATAATTATAATACCAAAAAGAGTTCCTTATTAAATTGCAAAGTTATCCAAAAAAGCAGACTGTGTATATAAATGTAAGAAGTGTTATTGTATCTCTATGAATTAGGATAAATAAAATAAAGGGTAATCCAGGAGCAAACAAAACAGGAGCAAATGTGAGGCAGTGACCAATAGTCACCAATTATTCATTGCAGAGAGTCACAAGCAGAGTGGGAACTGGCAACACTGTCTGGCAGGGGTGTCTGGTTTTACAATACTGTCTACAGTATATAGAATTATAAATCATGGCTAAACAGTGTGATAAATAAATTAGGTAAGAGTTCTCATATATGTATTTCAACTGTGTGTTAAGTCATTTTCCTGGATCTCAAGTACAACTAATTCCTTATAGAATAATAGACAACTTGTGTTCTGAAATAGATCATTCTGGTAATTGTTAGATGAGCTCCATGCATCGTAAACCTGTATTTATGGTTTTAGCAAACTATTGTTCTAATGTTGTTGTATATTTACAGAATGTTTCCTCTTAGTGGCTGATATACAGATATTTGTAGTTCTACAACTGTTGGAGAGCCACTAACATGGGCTCTAATGCTTGAGCATTTTCTAACCTAATGTCTCTGAAAATATTTATCACAACTGGATACCTTTTATTTGGTCTAAAATAGCCCACTAATCCGTTCTTGTATCATTCCAGGGTCTTGTAATGAAAGAGCCAGTGACTCTGTCACAGCAGTTTGAATGGCCATTTAGACAGCTATAAAAGTATTTATTTCTACAGCCTTTTAAAAAAAAAATTTGTATAGCAAGGGAAAGGTTTGGAAAATACACTGTAATTATCATTTGTGGATATTATGCTGTGCATATTACTGGATTGTAAACTATTAATAGGAAGTAGGATCTTGGCACACATTTACAATGCTGCCTTATTTGGAGTAGCTGCCTATGAGGGATCTCAGAGCATCTGTTTTACCCTGAACACAGCTGAGTTAGAAAAACATTTTTGGGGAAACTACTTGCCTAATAATCTATAGAGGATAAAAATCTGGAGCTAAAGCTTTTTTATTGTAATTGATCACTTGAAGAAGAACACATGACATCACTAATTACAAACAGTTAACACTTTTATTTTCTTTCTTTTCAGTGTGTGAACTAGATCATACAGTTTATGACCTGATACCTTGACAAACATGTGAATCTGCACCTAACCTTCCACTCAGTGGAGTCCCTAGCTTTTTTACTGCCTGAGGTGGTGGTGGGGGTCTCTGGTGGTGAATGCTATAAGGTGGAGGCCTGGAGGTGGTGGGTGTGGCCTCTGCATCATCTGGCTACCAGTGACCCTCACTGGTGTCCAGGAGCTGAGCAGGACGCTGGCCAGAGCATCCTGCTTAGCTCCTGGCAACCAGTGACATCACTGGTTGCCAGGAGCTTGGTGGGACGCTGGCCGGAGCATCCCAGTTTGCTAAGAACTGGGCAGTGATATGTGTATGGCCCTTACACATATCCCTGCTTGGCTATTAGCAACCTGGGATGCCGGCCACAAAAGGGTGGAAGGCACCTTGTGGGTCAGCAACCATGCCGCTCTGCCTGCCTCTCCAACACGTGACCTAAAGAGATACCTCTTGAGGCAATAGCTTCAGGCTGCCTCATTATAGGGACAGCCCTGCTTCCATTTCACATATTGGGTTGATTTACTAAAGACAAAGAGGCTGCTCAGTTTGCAATGGAATTAGTTTTTTCCTTAGCTCAGTGGATTTGGTGAAAATTCATTTTCCAAACAACATCCAATCACATGCAAGGGAATAAAACAGTATTTTTGTCTGTACATGATTCATTCATTTTTGAATTGGTGCAGGTACTGTCCTTCCTTCTGGAGGGTGACTACTTTTTTCCCTATGGTCCCTGTGTGTGTTGTAAAGTGGCCACCACTGCAAGCTCACTCCCGTGAAGGACTACAGTCTCAATACAAATGAGTAAACTTAACTATGAGATTGTAGTCCATGCTGCAGGGAAGGGGAGACAGACTGGAGGGAGCGCTTTGACAGCTGGCCAGATTGTCGCTTGAGGTGAGTATACCTTTGTTATTTTAGCACCTAGACACAAATGAGCACTTAAAGTGTACCCTTACACTGAAAAGTCAAATTCTACCAATGCATTCCTCTATATATGATGATTAATAATAACATAGACATGTCAGGAGCAAAATGGTGTGATTGTGAAATACTTACACTTGCAGAGCATTCACTTCCTGCTATGAAAGGGCGACATTACTTCAGTTTGGTAAAGCAATGTAAACTGGGATTGTCTTCTCATCAGCAGAGCATTGCTAGGAAATCTCATCTGTAATCTCATGAGATCACAGGGAAAGGCATTTTGCTCCCGTTAGATGATGTGCATGGTCACATGTCCTAGTCACATGTGCCAGAAATCCTGGTAGTAATAGGAGAGTTAGTAATCTGCTCTTAGTAAGCATGGCCACTGTCAGAAGACTGGGGAAGAAAAGAGAACTGAGGTGTGCAAAGAATACAAAGCCGGCAATTATCTAGAAGTATGTGTTTGTAGATTGTCATCACTAAACATTTCTTAAGGTGTGTATGTTCTTATTTTAAAGATATAGGTAAATGTCCACTTTAACCCTTACAGTGTGGGGGTAGCCCCACTGCAAGGATGAATTTAAAAAAAAACATGGAGTTCTTCTTAAGGGTACTTGAATGCATTTTTAACATTTAACTCCTGGGTTTAGTGTCACTTTAAACAAGTTACCATGTCTGCATAAGCCTTGCTATGATATAACCATTGCCACTGAACATTTTTATAATATTGTACCATTTCAGTACATGCCACTAAGCTGTAGCAGGTGGCTAAATTGTTAGCCCTCTAGATGTGCAACACTAAGCTCCTAGGTTTCATTTCTGCTGGGACACTGTTTGCTTGGAGTTTGTAAGTCTTTCATATGCTTGCATGATAATCGTTCCAAAAATATTGATACATTGGCATTCAGAGCTTGGAGATTGGCTCTGGTAGTTTTGGCTCAGAGATACTGATGCAGAAAGTGATGAACTATCCTAGGACCACCTCACATTAATTCTGCCCGAAAGCCATATACTAAATTCTGTACTAACCCTGCCTTATGTAAACTGAATCAATTGATTGAATACTCAGTTCTGAACCAGGATCTTCAATGCCAAAGCCCAGCCTTCCTGAGCCTAAGTGTGCTGGCATTGGAACACCCTGCTTTGTAAATATATACTGATAAGTTAATTGGTGTCTGACTAAATTGGCTCTAGCCTGAATTTCTGTGAAGGAAAAAGGCATGGCAATTTACTCTCCCTTCTTGCCAAGAAAAAAAGAACAGTGGCTATTTGCACTTGGACATCTATCCAATGGGTCACTATGAGTCAAAATCAACTGGGCACTAGACAAAAAATGCAGAAGGTAATCATTAATGATTAATGAGCAGCAAAGAGAAGGGAAACAACCATGGATTACAGTAAGGCACACATTACAGTATTGTTTTATGTTAAAAGATCTGAGGGTTTAATGTCACTTTAAGCGACAGACAACACTAAAGTATTCAGCGTAGCTGGGCCAGTTTAAAAATTCAACACAAATCAGCTTGGCATTACAGAGCAGAGATCACAATTTAAGAAGTAAACTTCTTAAAGTGACATTAAACCCTCAGATTTTTTAACATAAACCAATACTGTAATGTGTGCCTTACTGTAATCCATGGTTGTTTCTCTTCTCTTTGCTGCTCTTCCTTTTAAATCTGTATCTGTTCTCATGCTGGGCAGAACTTCTGTTTTGCAGCAGACTGCCTTATCTCTGGAATGGATATATGGGGGTTGATTTACTAACCTTATAAACACACCACGAACATGTATACACCTCTGTAGTGTGTTCCCTCCCAGCATGATCTATGGGTGGAATCTAAACACCTTTGTAGTGTGTACACACCCAGCAGGTGTGTTGTGCAAAGCCCTGCATGAATTGCAAGGTGATGTTGTGTAAATTAGCTCTATGTTGTGTTGCTTGCGTTGATGAATGCAGGAATGTAAATGCATGAGCTAACCATTTTTGTCTAAACTGTGAAGCAGCATTATATATGCATCATGTGCATGATTTTTCCATATATGGCATTAGTGGAAATATGCTTTTAGAGACTTTTTGGTTGATAAATACGTTTTGCTGTGTGAAAATCACACGCACCTGGTGCGTGCATGTGTTTAGGCTAGTAAATCACCCCCATGGTGTCTGTGTATAGGTTTGTATAGGTTTGTAACCTGAGCCAGCACTACAGGAAGAGGCCCTGAGCTGCAAAGGGAAGTTCTCCCCAAGCATGAGAAGACATGAGGATTTAAAAGGAAGACCAGCAAAGAGAAAGGAAACTACCATGGATTACAGTAAGGCACACATTACAGTATTGGTTTATGTTAAAAAATCTGAGGGTTTAATGTCACTTTAAGCTTTGCTCTACTAACAATATCCCCTTTATTCCAGTTTTTTACATCAATATCTGCTGCAATTTGCACACTTTGCCATTTTAGGGGTTTATAGAATAATTCTTTTTTAATGGAAAATTAGAAGACAATAATTGTAAGTTCAAACACCATCCCTTTTGAAAAAACAAGCAAACAAATATAGGCCCAGTGTCAATGGGCCTTGGGCTGCAAATGCAGAGTGCTTTTTTGACATCAGTTTGGGATGCTTCTGAAATCATTTCAGGTGCATTTGACCTGCTTCAAGCTGTTTGGCATTCTCATAGAGTTGTATGGGTAAAGAAAAAGTTCCAACTTGAACAAAAGTGTGTCGAGATTGCCAATTAGAAAGTATGATGCACTGCTGCATTTTCTAAATTGATTTCTTTTAGCAACAGCCTATGGTTCAGGTTAGGTGCACCAATACTTATACATGTTATAAGTAAGTAAAACCAAAAAACAATAGTGTGATGGAGACTGTCTGTTTGCGAGTGTCTCACACAAGTTTGCTACAGAATCAAAACTAAACAAGATTTACTTTTGTCACTGCAGCCTGAAAGTCAAAAGTCAATTTACATTGGTGTTAAGCCTTTGGGAAAAAATATCAAAACACAACTACAAAACTAAAAAAGTGCATTGATGGCAGTAACTTTGTCAGAAGGTTTTTTTATGATAAATTCATTAGTGCAAAATGGTTGTGGAATCACACATATTCAAGCAGAAAAACTAGCCTGCAGTCTCCCAATTCCGTCACTATACCTTCCAGGTTCTTTCTGTAATTTTTACCATAAGACATTAGCAAACCTGACACCGAGCCTACCTAACTCCTGCTGTGTGAACCAATATGACAACAACAATCTGAGTAAGAATCAGCGAGATTTCCTAAAAGCAAGTAGGGAACTTTGGCAATTACAAATGCACTGTGTGACTATAATGAATTATGATGACATTATGGCACAGCATCCTCAAATGCACTGTGACTGTTACTCATGATAACACTGAGCAACAGTGAAAGGAAATGTCCAACACTTGTACTCTGCTGGGACCACTGTGCTCCTGTAATACTTTTATATGAGGGAAATGGCAGGCAGATAAGGAGATAGTGTGAAAATATATTTGTAACATGGATGAGCCTGTCAAATGTTTTCTGATACTGTTGTGAACATTTTGGCAGTCAATGTGATTTGGGTTAAATTTTGCACAAACTGATTGATTTACATATATCTAATTATTGTTCTGTCTAATGCCTCATTGAAATCTTTATGTCTGGGTTTAAATCTCACCTCCAGGCAAACAGCTGAATACAAGGTTCAAATACACACAGTACTTGCGTACTATAATATTTTTAGGACACAACTGTACAAGTAATGATGGGCTCAAGCGTGTTCGCAGCTCCACGTGCTGAGCCCGCCAGGAAGCAGACAGCGCCACAGCACCAATCATAAGTACTGAGACATTATCCTGGTCCACAGCTGCCAAGATCAGGAAATGTCTTAGTACCTGTGATTGGCGCTGCGGCGCTGTCAGCTTCCTGGCGGGCTCGGCACGTGGAGCTGCGAACGCGCCCGAGCCCATCACTATGTACAAGTACACTGCCTTGCCAAAAAAAGAGTCACCACCTGGATTTAGCTAAGCAAATCGGTGAGAGCTTTCCATTGCATAATAGTCTAGGTTCAGCAACATTGTGTTCCCAAAAAAATGAGGTCAGCTGCCTACTTGAATATACTGAATGACCAGGCTTTTCCATCAATAGATTTTTCAATTGATTTTTTTCCTCCCTGTTGGCACATAGGGCATATTCCAAAATGACAATGTTTGGTTTCATTGGTCTTAAACTGTGAAAGAGTGGTTCAGGGAGCATGAGACACCTTCACACATGGATTGGTCCCCACAGAGTCATGGCCTTAACCCCATTGATAATCATTGGGATGAGCTGGAGAAGACTATCATCACTGCACGATCTTGGTGAAAAATTAGTGCAGCTCTGGACAGGGATAAATGTTGTGACATTGCATAAGCTTATCGAAATTATGCCATGGCGAATGTGTGCCTTAGTCAAAGCTAAAGGCAGTCCAATCAAATATTATAGTGTGTGACTTTTTGGGCCATGCAGTGCATATTACCAACATGCCTCTCAACTTTCTGAGATAAGAAAGAGAAACACCTTCCAATACATTGTACTTATGCAATGGACACACCCTGCCACGTCCCCAGTCATGCAGACCATTAAGAATGTAGTTGCCAAAAATGATTAGTTAAACCCAGAATAGTTTTTTTTTCCACCATTACGTTTCCTTTACAATGCCTTTTTGAAATATTAAATAAGATAATTAATAGGTTAGATAAAGGTTTTAGTGTAGGGTAAAATCTGGAAGTTAAACAGTACATTACATAGATATCTGTATATCAGACAAAAGGGAAGGACAGCTAAGGATAAAAAAGGGACAGTGGGGGTTGGTTCCAAATGAGAGACAGTTGGGAGGTACAGTATGTTACCAATTTTATCCTCATGCATTCAGTGTCCTCTGTAATACACTTTTGCTTTTTATTTGTTCTGGACAGACTTTTAAATACATGATTAAAATACATTTATTTTACTGTTTTACCTGCAAAATTGTTATTCTGCATAGCCCGTCTTGTGATTTATACACATCTGATTCTCTGAGAGCGAGGCAGGTGACTGCCCATTACCTAAATCAGCAATTCATTTTTTTGTGTTGCCTACCTTCCATAGCCCAATATCACTGCTCCTGCACAGCAGAACTAGAGAGAATGGCAGGTACACCCCGGTCGAGCCCATCTTGCTCCACCATCAGCAGTTACTCATACCACTAAGCCCATTATTGGGTGAAACGTGTAAGGATGAAGAGGATCCATGGTGGTACAATGTGTACCTGTGTGCTATAATACATATTTCAGTGAAGCTAGTGGTGTGTGACCAGACTTTTTTCTATAAGTTTTTGTGTCACCTCTCTGCCTTCAGCCTGTTGTAATAATTTTACATCATCATCATCATCATCATCATCATCATCATCAACCCTGTCTAATTTGCACCAAGGTAATCCAGAGTACAGTACTGAACAAGGAAAGTGTAGAGTAATCTTCCTGGATATGTACTGTGGCGGACGTGGGTATCACAAGAGTGGCTGAGCAAAATGACAAATCTGTTAGCAGGTTAAACATCAAACATATATGTATTTAGCTTTGTATTTATCCTGATTCTTTATTTTTAAAGTCATTTAAGATTATCGAGCATGAACAAAATAAGAAACCATCATTCTAACAATTGCTGAGCATCCAAATGGCTCAATGTTTTTCGCTTAGTCATGCATGAGTAGCAAGAGAATAATTCCTTTTCTTGTGTTTTGTCACATCCGAGTGCTCTTTATAGCACATGTCACTGCACATTATTGTTATCAATGTTTGGACTGTTTGCACTTATTGCAAACATGTTTTACAGTTCAGCCACTATTGGTCTACAGCCATTTAAAATAGAAGCTAAGGCATTGATGCATCATGATGTAGGGTCACTTTTTTACATCGTAGAATGCTTGTTTTATCATAATAATCAGCAATACAGCACAGCAAAATGGTTTTGTGTTCACGTAGCCATGAACTGAAAATATAGAGTATCTTGGGTTGTAGTATTTGTGCAGCAGTTCAGACTTCTAACCAGTACAGCACTACAGCTTATCACACACACTTCTGTTAGCAGCTGCCTAAGCTTCCTCCCTCCATGTCCTCAATCCTCCAATGAGCTGGGAACTCTCCTCTGTGACTCATGTTTATGGGTCAGTTCGTTTGGCAGAAATGCCAGATTTAATCACCCACATCTAAGATCTTCTAGTCAGAATGAAACATGCAGACATTGTCCCCCCTCCCAGCACACACACACACAATCCTCCTCAAACATAAAACAGCACCTCACAATCCTCTCTGATCTTTCCTTCATTTTATTCTGTCCCTTTCTCTCCCTCTCCCTTCACCAATGTAAATTTTCAAAGGTTATGCAGCATGACACCTCCATATAAAAGGGGCCGGTAACGCAATTCACAGAGAGGCTTGATAGGCAATTTGCTGGGAAGTGACCTGGCCCCTTTTGTACAAAAACATGAAAAAAATAATCCTTATCCCTTGTCATCAGAATTTCTTCTCCTTCATATTCTGTCCTCAGTTTTGTTCCTTTTCACTGTAAAAGTACCATACAGTTAATATTTTCTATTAAATCACCTATTCTTCATGCATTCCTGTGTCTTGTGTCACGGTGTTATTTCAAAAAATTTGACAATTTCATCCAACTTTGCTGCTGACAACTGAATAATGTAATTTAAAAAAAAAGGTGCTATGTGTTCATATGTGTGAATCAGTCCGCAAGGATGCATCGTTCTTTGAATTTAGATAAATTAAATCTGAACTTCAGGAAGATATGACAGACACATAAATAATGTAAATCTTTAAACAATAATACATTATTAAATGTATTTTAAATGAATTGGCATCAGCCTTTTGAAGTCTCCTGTACAGCAAATGTCAAAATGAGAGAGGGAGAAGCAGCACAAGGAGCCAATCAGTTGTGTTGCAGTACTTATGGGCTAACAAGGGACATGCTCATAGGAGTAGACAAAATCATGCCAGAGAGATGAGCTCATCAGTCTGCTGCTTCTCCTTATACTGCCCACTCACAGGCTGGGGGAGGAACAGGCCCCATATGTGCTACTTAAAGTGACACTGAACTCAAGAGTTAAAGTGACATTAAACCCTCAGATTTTTTAACATAAACCAATACTGTAATGTGTGCCTTACTGTAATCCATGGTTGTTTCCCTTCTCTTTGCTGCTCTTCCTTTTAAATCCTCATGTCTTCTCATGCTGGGGGAAGACTTCCCTTTTCAGCTCAGGGCCTCTTCCTGTAGTGCTGGCTCAGGTTTCAAGCCTATACAAGACTATACACCGTGTATCCATTCCTGAGACAAGGCAGTCTGCTGCAAAACAGAAGTTCTGCAGAGCATGAGAACAGATACAAATTTAAAAGGAAGAGCAGCAAAGAGAAGGGAAACAACCATGGATTAAAGTAAGGCACACATTACAGTATTGTTTTATGTTAAAAAATCTGGGGGTTTAATGTGACTTTAAATCTTAAAAATGCATTCAAGTACCTTAACTATTATCAAAAATGTATCGTATTTGTGTATGACTCAGCTGTAGATCCTCAAATCATCTCTGAATTGGTGCTGACACTGTCCTTCCTTCTGGAGGGTGACTCTATAGGTTGGACTTGATGCTATAGGTTGGACTTGATGCTATAGGTTGGACTTGATTTCTATAGGTTGGACTTGATGAACTAATGTCTTTATTCAACCTCAAATACTATGTAACTATGTACTTTGTTCCCCATGGTCCATGTGTGTGTTGTCAGTGGTATATCTACCACAAAGCAAACTAGGCATTTGCTTTGAAAGGCACTTTCCAGGGGGGCAGCAAAAAACGCTGCCCCAAAACCAGTGAGGCAGTCAGCGCCAACAGCCGAAGGAGCACCTGACCGCTGCACTCACCATGCTTTCACTTTGCGCTAACTCTATTTTAGCCAAGGAGAAGAAGGAAGTGCCGAGGTCACTAACAAAAATTCCCCTGGCAGCGAGAAGCGGCCATAGTACAGAGCTGAGTCTTATCGTGACATTGGATCTCTTGTCATGGCAGAGGTTGCAGCTTACCAGCCAACTCCAGAGCCCATTAACAAACAGCAACCTGACCAGAGCAAGCTACAGCTCACATTGAAAGTGTCCCAACTGGCGAGTGTATAGACATGGAGGGACTGTGGAGACCTCCCAGGCTGGATGATGATTTGTGTCCCCCCACACTGAGATTACAGGTAGATGGAAGAGGACAGA